>NC_092777.1:42434633-42737664 GCF_047496795.1 Chiloscyllium punctatum | reverse complement strand
CGACCGGTAAGCCGTCGCTTCCGGGAGTTTTATTCTTTTCGAAGGACTCGAGGGCCTTGGTCAGTTCATCCAGAGATAGCGGCTGGTCCAGCCTCTCTCGTGTTCCGTCATCTAGGACCTCCGTGATAGAGGACAGGAACGACTGGGAGGCCGCGCTGTCCGTCGGCTTCGAGTCATACAGGCTGGCGTAGAAGGATTTGCTGATCCTCATGACGTCAGCCTGAGATGACGTTACCGAGCCATCTTCTTTCTTCAGGCTGCTGAGCACGGAGCTCTCTTTGTGCACCTTCTGGAAGAAGAAACGTGAGCACGTCTCGTCCTGCTCCACCGAGCGGACCCTGGACCGGAAGATTATCCTGGAGGCCTCCGAGGCAAAGAGCGAGGCTTGCTGGCCCTTCACCTCCTTGAGGTCCTCCGTGACATCGACCCCCATCGTCTGCAGCAGGAGCAGGTTCTGCATACTTTCCTGGAGCTGGGACAGTTTTCCCCGCCTCTCTCTCGCCTCCTGGACACCTTTGAGGATAAAGAACCTCTTGATGTTCCCTTTTACCGTTTCCCACCAGTCCGCTGGAGACTCAAAGAGGGGCTTCACGGTTCTCCAACCTGCGTAATCCCTCTTCAGCTCTTCGATGTTTCCCGGGGTCAACAGCTTAGTGTTCAGTTTCCACGTTCCCTTGCCCGCCCGCTGTTCGTCCTGTAGGTGACAGTCGGCCAGCAGGAGGCAGTGGTCAGAGAAGAACACCGGCTTGACGTCGGTGGATCTGACCGAGAGCGTTCGGGACACAAACAGGTCCATCAGGAAGTGGTCAGCACGTAGCGTCCTTGAGACCCTTCGGGAAAAGGAGAGGGCGGATCCTGTCGAGCGGTTCCCTGAGCAGACTGTCAAAGCCATTTGGCAGAATGCCTCATCGCCAGAACTTTCCAACAAGCACCAAGACGTGGCTTGGCTGGTGGTGAGAAGGGCTCTGCCTGTGAGATCCTTTATGCACGCCCGGACTCTCTGCCGCACCGCACGCTGCCCTCGAAGTGGCTGCGGGGGGGACGAGACTGTCACACACCTCCTTCTGGAATGTGCCTATGCAGAGGAAGTCTGGAGAGGAATGCAGTGGTGCTTGTCGAGGTTCGTCCCGAGCAGCGCCGTGACGCGGGACTCCGTGCTCTACGGCCTTTTCCCCGGGACTCACACCGAGACGAACATTAACTGCGCCTGGAGGATCATCAACTCGGTGAAGGACGCTCTCTGGGCGGTCCGAAACCTGTTGATCTTCCAGCTGAAGGAGTTGACCCCGACCGAGTGTTGCAGACTGGCACATTCCAAGGTCCAAGACTACGTGTTGAGGGACGCGCTGAAGCTTGGGGCAGCTGCCGCCAAGGCGCGGTGGGGAAAGACCACTGTGTAAGATCGGCCTGCCGAAAGAAGAACAGGGGGCCCATACAGACGTTTTTTTGGGCTCTGCTGATGCCTCAGCCAAATATATGTATATATACAAGATTGAAAAAATGCACAGGATTGTAAAGGACAAGGATAAAGTCGAATCTGTGTTTCTAAATGTGGACATATGTATGGCATGATCCAATGTACAGACCATCAAATCTTTTTATGAATAAAGTATATTTTTGACATAAAAAAAAAACCAGTTTCCGACCCAAGCTCCTGCAAGACAGACGGAGGAAATGGAAGAGGAGGGATCAAAGGAGGCAGAGCAGTGGATTATTGTCAAAAACAGGAAGAGGAAACCTCTTGAGGGCCCCAAAGCCACCAAGCGAAGGGGGAAGAGACACCTACAAGATGAGGATACAGGCAGCTCCTCCGAGGGTGAGGACGGGCGCAAGAAGGGTCGCCACCGGAGGAAGAGGCAGAGCGCCGTGGGGAGAAAGGAGGGCAGCACCGCCCAAGAAGGAAGCGTCGATCCCTCTGAGGGGATGGGTGAAGGCCTCCCCCTACCCTGTGAGAACCAAGGGGTACCCACCAGCCCACAGCTCCAGGTAACTGGGAGCAGTGGCCCTGTGACAGCCCTGCTATCAGATGGAGAATGGGGCGATGCGGACACTGGGTCCGACACGATAACACCAGAGCGGGGAAATGACTCCAGCGTGGAGCTGGACAGCTATCTCAGCCCTGGGAAGGTCCAGCAGTTTGCTGTCACCACGGAGATGCACGCAGCTACCCCACAGGGGCAAGACCAGAAGAAAATGGACACTGGTAACCCTGTAAACTGGTAAAATGGGGTTTAAAATTGCCAGCATAAATGTGCGTAGCATTAAATCGGCTACGCGATGTGTTTCAACGCTGGCCTTCCTGGCCAACGTCAAAGCCGATGTCCTGTTTCTGCAGGAGTGTGGGATACCGCACCTCAGCAGTTACAGTAGATGGTCGAGCTTGTGGGTCCATGGGCCGTCAGTTTGGTCGGGGGGCAATGATAACCGCTCTTCAGGCCTGGGTATCCTGTTGCGGGGAGGCAACTTCACCATCTCTGAGGTTAAGGAGGTGGTGGGCGGACGGCTCCTCGTCGCAGATGTTAAATACAGAAACGCTCCCATGAGACTAATCAACATGTACGCCCCAGTGGGTAAGAGTGAACGGTTGGCCGTCCTGCAACAGCTTCCACTGCTGCTGGCTACGTCCAGGCCGGTCATTCTGGCCGGAGACTTCAACTGCATCATTGTTCTTCTCTGACCACTGCCTCCTGCTGGCCAACTGTCACCTACAGGACGAACAGCGGGCGGGCAAGGGAACGTGGAAACTGAACACTAAGCTGTTGACCCCGGGAAACATCAAAGAGCTCAAGAGGGATTACACAGATTGGAGAACCGTGAAGCCCCTCTTTGAGTCTCCAGCAGACTGGTGGGAAACGGTAAAAGGGAACATCAAGAGGTTCTTTATCCTCAAAGGTGTCCAGGAGGCGAGAGAGAGGCGGGGAAAACTGTCCCAGCTCCAGGAAAGTATGCAGAACCTGCTCCTGCTGCAGACGATGGGGGTCGATGTCACGGAGGACCTCCAGGAGGTGAAGGGCCAGCAAGCCTCGCTCTTTGCCTCGGAGGCCTCCAGGATAATCTTCCGGTCCAGGGTCCGCTCGGTGGAGCAGGACGAGACGTGCTCACGTTTCTTCTTCCAGAAGGTGCACAAAGAGAGCTCCGTGCTCAGCAGCCTGAAGAAAGAAGATGGCTCGGTAACGTCATCTCAGGCTGACGTCATGAGGATCAGCAAATCCTTCTATGCCAGTCTGTATGACTTGAAGCCAACCGACAGCGCGGCCTCCCAGTCGTTCCTGTCCTCTATCACGGAGGTCCTAGACGACAGAACACGAGAGAGGCTGGACCAGCCGCTATCTCTGGATGAGCTGACCAAGGCCCTCAAGTCCTTCGAAAAGCATAAAACTCCCGGAAGCGACGGCTTACCAGTCGAGATTTATTCCGCTCTTTGGGACTTGATCGGCCAGGACCTGCTGGAGGTGTATGTCAGTATGCTTCGGGCAGGTACCATGAGTGAATCCATGAGGAAAGGCATCATCACCCTCGTCTACAAGCGGAAGGGGGAGAGGGAGGAAATTAGAAATTGGAGACCGATCTCACTGTTAAATACAGACTACAAAATCTTGTCAAAGGTCATCGCCAACTGGGTCAGGTCTGCTCTGGGATCGGTGATCCACCCGTACCAAACCTGTGCTGTACCGGGCAGGTAGATCTCTGAGAGTCTTGCACTCCTCAGGGATACGATCGCCTACGTGCAGGACAGGGGGGTGGACACCTGCCTCATCAGCCTGGACCAGGAGAAAGCCTTTGACAGGATATCGCATACATATATGACGGATGTCCTCTCCAAAATGGGCTTTGGGGAGGGAATCGGAAATTGGATCAGACTGCTCTACACCAACATTGTCAGTGCAGTCTCAATCAATGGGTGGGAATCAGATAGCTTCCCTGTAAGATCTGGAGTCAGGCAGGGATGCCCCCTCTCACCCACCTTGTTTGTGTGTTGCATAGAGCCATTTGCCGAATCCATCAGGAAGGATGCGAGCCTGAGAGGGGTGACTATTCCTGGCAGCGGGGGCCTACAAGTTAAAGCCTCCCTGTACATGGATGACGTCGCTGTTTTCTGCTCGGATCCGCTGTCCGTGCACAGACTCATGTGCATCTGTGACCAGGTAAAAACAATGACTGCAGATGCTGGAAACCAGATTCTGGATTAGTGGTGCTGGAAGAGCACAGCAGTTCAGGCAGCATCCAAATAGATTCGAAATCGATGTTTCGGGCAAAAGCCCTTCAAACGGACCTCGGGGGCCAAGGTAAACCGAGGCAAGAGCGAGGCCATGCTCTTCGGGAACTGGGCCGACCAATCCTCTATCCCCTTCACCGTCAGGATTGACCACCTGAAGGTGCTGGGTATTTGGTTCGGGGGGGCTGGGGCGTGCGCCAAAACCTGGGTGGAGCGGATCAGGAAGATGAGACAGAAACTAGGCAGATGGGGGCAACGGTTGCTGTCCATTGTGGGAAAAAACCTGGTCATCAGGTGTGAGGTACTCTCAGTATTGCTATATGTGGCACAGGTCTGGCCTATCCCCAGAACCTGTACCGCCGCAGTCACCCGGGCCATCTTCCACTTCTTGTGGAGATCAAAGATGGACCGGGTCCGAAGAGACACAATGTACAAAGACCGGTACAATGGGGGAAAAAACACGCCCAATGCCACCCTCACCCTGATGGCCACCTTTGTGTGTGGCTGCATCAAGCTGTGCGTGGATCCCCAGTACGCAAACACCAAGTGTCACTACGTACTGAGGTTCTACCTGTCCCCGGTGTTGCGAAGGATGGGCCTGGCCTCGCTGCCGCGGAACGCTCCGAGTAGTTGGACCGTTCCGTATCACCTGTCCTTCGTGGAGAAATTTATGAGGAAAAACACCTTTGACCACAAGTCCATCAGGAAGTGGTCAGCACATAGTGTCCTTGAGACCCTTCGGGAAAAGGAGAGGGCGGATCCTGTCGAGCGGTTCCCTGAGCAGACTGTCAAAGCCATTTGGCAGAATGCCTCATCGCCAGAACTTTCCAACAAGCACCAAGACATGGCTTGGCTGGTGGTGAGAAGGGCTCTGCCTGTGAGATCCTTCATGCATGCCCGTACTCTCTGCCGCACCGCACGCTGCCCTCGAAGTGGCTGCGGTGGGGACGAGACTGTCACACACTTCCTTCTGGAATGTGCCTATGCAGAGGAAGTCTGGAGACGAATGCAGTTGTGCTTGTCGAGGTTCGTCCCGAGCAGCGCCGTGACGCGGGACTCCGTGCTCTACGGCCTGTTCCCCGGGACTCACACCGAGACGAACATTAACTGCGCCTGGAGGATCATCAACTCGGTGAAGGACGCTCTCTGGGCGGTCCGAAACCTGTTGATCTTCCAGCTGAAGGAGTTGACCCCGACTGAGTGTTGCAGACTGGCACATTCCAAGGTCCAAGACTACGTGTTGAGGGACGCGCTGAAGCTTGGGGCAGCTGCCGCCAAGGCACGGTGGGGAAAGACCACTGTGTAACATCGGCCTGCCTAAAGAAGAACAGGGGGCCCATGCGGATGTTTTTTTTGGGCTCTGCTGATGCCTCAGCCAAATATATGTGCATAAGATTGAGAAATGCACAGACCTGTATATAACAATGATAAATTCTGATCTGTGTATATAAATGTTGACATATGTATGGCATGACCAAATGTACAGACCATCAAATCATTTTATGAATAAAGTATATTTTTGAAATTTAAAAAAACAGTTTTCGAATTGCTAGATCTGATCAACGTCTGACCCATTTAGCTTGATCCTGACACACAACAAGATGGAGGGTATCTTCAAGTAAAAATGGAATTTTGTTTCTACACAAATGACGACAATCATTCTGAACAGCCATCATGGATAGATGCATCTGCAACAATTAGACAATTGGTGATGACAATGTCAAGTTGACATTTGTCTGTATTTGATTTCCTCACCATATATCATGGATGCAGTCCAGCAGCTCTGATTTTAGGACTAAGCCAGCTTGGTCAATACTTGACTCTTAGTTTTGGACATTGTGGACTCCCATCCAGAGTACATTCTGTGCCCTAGCCACTCACTGTACCTCCTCAAGTGTTCCTAATTTATCAACCAAGATGGAGCAGTAGGTAGTAATCACCAGAAGATTTCCTTGCTCCTGTTTGACCTGATGCCATGAGTCTTCACAGGGTTCACAGTCAACATTAATGGCATGTAGGACAACTCCTTCCTAATGACACGTTAATGTGTCACCATCTTTGACTGGTCTGTCCCCACGGTGAGACAGGACATTGCCAGACATGGTGATGAAAGTGTCAGGGACATTGTCTGTAAGATATGATTCTGAGAGTATAATTGTCAGGACATTGCTTGATTACTCTGTGGTCCAGTTCTCCCAATTTTGGCCTAACCCCTAGATGCTGGTAAGGAGGACTTTGCCGTGTTCACAGGGCTGATTCTGTCATTGTTTCTCATTCCTTGGTTGCGGCCACATGAGCCAACTGTCTTCTGCCCTGGTGGGATTCAAACCCACATCCCAGAACATTCACCTGAGTCTCTGGATTACTCATCTAGTTACATTACCACTATGTTTAAGAGAAAACTAGCTAGAAATGTAATAATGGAAAGCAAGAGGTTATACAGACATTTAAAAAGAAGGGAGTAATGAAAGTGATGTTGGTTCTGTTCTGAAGTATAGAAGGATATAGGTGTTCTGCTGCATGAATAACAAAAAGCAAGTATGCAGATATGGCATTTAATCCCAAAAAGTGAATATAGGGAGTTAAATTGGAAGCTAAAAGGCAGGACGAGCAGATTAGCAATCTCAGATTTGTTACTGGTGCCACGGGCTAGTGAGGCTAGGAACAGAGAACAAGCGCAGATGAACACATGGCTGCAGAGCTGGTGTAGGAGGGACAGCTTCAGATATGTGGATCATATGTAGATAGATGGACTAGAGGGGAGGCCATAATGGATTTGGTGCTTGGCAATGAACCAGACCAGGTGTCAGATCTGTCGGTGGGAGAGCATTTCGGTGACAGTGATCACAACTCCGTGGCCTTTACTATGGTCATGGAGAGGGATAGGAGCAGACAGTATGGGAAAGTATTTAATGGTTTGGCAGGAACTGGGGTGCCTAAATAGGGAACAGGTATTCTCAGGAAAATGCACAACAGAAATGTGGAGGTTGTTTAGGGAGCACTTGCTGACAGTGCTAGATTGGTTTGTCCCACTGAGGCAAGGAGGGGATGGTAGGGTGTAGGAACCTTGGATGACAAGGGATGTGGAACATCTAGTCAAGACGAAGAAGGAAGCTTACTTAAGGTTGAGGAGGCAAGGACCAGACAGGGCTCTAGAGGTAGCCAAGAAGGAATTGAAGAATGGAGTAGGAGAGCTAAAAGGGGGCATGACAAAGCTTTAGCAGGTAGGATTAAGGAAAACCCTAAGGCATTCTACACTTATGTGAGGAACAAGAGGATGGCCAGAGTGAGGGTATGGCGGATCAGGGATAGTAGAGGGAACTTGTGGCTGGAGTCAGATGAGGTAGGGGAAGTCCTTAATGAATACTTTGCTTCAGTATTCACTACGAAGAGGGACCTTGTCATTTGTGAGGACAGTGTGAAACAGGCTGATATGCTCGAACAGGTTGATGTTAAGAAGGAGGATGTGTTGAAAATTTTGAAAAACATAAGGATAAATTCATCCCTGGGGCCACTTGGAATTACCCAAGGTTATGACAGGAAGTGAGGGAAGAGATTGCTGCGCCTTTGGTGATGACCTTTGTGTCCTCACTGTCCACTGGAGTAGTGCCAGCTGATTGGAAGGTGGCAAATGTTCAAGAACATTGTTCAAGAATGGGACTAGGAATTACAGACCAATCAGTCTTACGTCTGCGGTGGGCAAATTATTGGAGAGGATTCTGAGAAACAGGATTTATGATCACTTGGAAAACCATAGTTTGATTAGAGATAGTCAGCATGGCTTTGTGAGAAGCAGGTCACGCCTCAAAAGACTTATTGAATTGTTTGATGATGTGACAAAACACATTGATGAAGAGGGAGCAGTGGATGTGGTGGACATGGATTTTAGCAAGGCATTTGATAAAGTTCTCCATGGTAGGCTGATACAGAAAAAAAGAGAATTGGGATACAGGGAAATTTGGCTGTCTGGATACAGAATTGGCTGTCCCAAAGAAGACAGAGGGTAGTAGTAGGTGGAAAGTATTTAGCCTGGAGCTTGGTGACCAATAGTGTTCCACAGGGATCTGTTCTTGGACCTCTGCTCTTTGTGATTTTCATAAATGACTTGGATGAGGAAGTGGTAGGGTGGGTTAGTAAGTTTGCTGATGACATGAAAGTTGGTGGAGTGGTGGGTAGTGTGGAGGGCTGTTGTAGGTTGCAATGGGACATTGACAGGATGCAGAACTGGGCTGATAAGCGGCAGATGGAGTTCAACCTGGAAAAGTGTGAAGTGATTCATTTTGGAAGGTCGAATTTGAATGCAGAATACAGGGTTAAAGACAGGATTCTTGCCAGTGTGGAGAAACAGAGGGATCTTGGGGTCTATGTCCTTAGATCCCTCAAAGTTGCCACCCAAGTTGATAGGGTTATTAAGAAGGCATATGGTGTGTTGGCTGTCATTAGCAGGGGGATTGAGTTTAAGAGCCGCGAGGTTACGCTACAGCTCTATAAAGCTCTGGTTAGACCACACTTGGAATATTGTGTTCTGTTCTGGTCACCTCATTATAGGAAGGATGTGGAAGCTTTCAAAAGGGTGCAGAGGAAATTTACCAGGATGCTGTCTGGACTGGAGGGCATGTCTTATGAAGAAAGATTGAGGGAGCTAAGGCTTTTCTCATTGGAGTGAAGAAGGGTGAGAGGTGACTTGATAGAGATGTACAAGATGATGAGAGGCATAGATAGAGTGAATAGTCAGAGACTTTTTCCCAGGGTAGAAATGGCTATCACAAGGAGGCATAATTTTAAGGTGATTGGAGGAAGGTTTAGGGGAAATGTCAGAGGTCAGTTCTTTACACAGTGCATGTTGGGTGTGTGGAATGCACTGCCATCTGTGATAATAGATACATTAGGGGCATTTAAGTGACTTTTGGATAGGCACATGGAATATAGTATATTGAAGGGTTTGTAGATTAGTTTGATATTAGAGTTGGATAAAAGGTCGGCACAACATCAAGGGCCAAAGGGCCTATACTGTACTATTCTATGTTCTGTGTTAACCAAGAAGACTAATGGAATGCTATCCTTTATTACAAGATGAATTGAACAGAGAAATAAGCATAATGTGTTTCACTTGTACAGAGCACTGGTGATATTATGTCTTGAATACTGTGCGCAGTTTTGATCTCCTAAACTAAGGGAGGATGTAAATGCATTGGAGAGAGTTGAAATGATCTTTGTTCAATTGATACCTGGAATAATTGAGTTGTCTTAGAAGGCAAAGTTGGATGTGCTGGACTTGTTTCCACTGGAGTTTATAGAAGTGGGGACTAAGTTTACTGAAGTGCATGAGATCCTGAATGAGCTTGATGAAGTGAACAGTAAAAGGATATTTCCTCTTGTGGGTTAGTTCAGTTCTAGGGGCTCACTGTTTTAAAACCGGGGTTCCCCTTTTAGGTCCAAGATGAGATATTTTACTTTCAGAGGGTTGTGTGACTTTGGAACCCTCTGCCTTAGAAAATAATGGAGGCATGGATCATTGGAATTTTTTAAAGGTAGAGTTAGATAGATTCTTGTTTGGCAAGAGAACCAAAGGTTCATCAGGAGTACATGGGCCTGACTTGGCCTGATGGCAGAATTCAGAAGCTCACAGGAAACCTCTACCCAGTATGTTTGAATTGAAAAAATTGAGATTGCCATTCATACCTTCATCATCAAAAGTTTTTGAAAAGTGTCATCCTTTTTTTTTCATTCTGCTCTCTGCCTGCTCTCTCTGGCATGATTGAAGACTGAATTGTGGCTGAGAAGGGAAGCCTGGAGTGTAAGACCACATAAGTATAAATTGGAAACTGCTGGGGAATTCAGAAAAGAGAGATCATGGAAAGAGGGAGGGGGACTGCAGTAAGTGGGAAAGAAACTGTGGAGATGGCTAGATACTGGGGAGAGAAATAATGGAAAGTGGGGAAGGAGTCAATCTTTTTGGGGATGTGACAGTTGAAAGTTTCAGACATTCATTGTGATGAGGTTGTCAGCTAATCGCTGGTAAAGAGTGATTGCAGCAGAGGGATCTGCTTGAGGAGCTGGGTGTAAAGCACTTTTGCTCCCCTGACCTGGAAAAGTACTTCCTTGCTGAATCTGGCAGCTCTCAACTTCTTTCACGGAATTGCTGAGTTTCCGTAAGCCAAACTGACAATCTTTAACCATCTCTCGATACTTGAACTCAGCGATTTGCTAATGTATCCCAATAAAGTTTAAATCAAAGGGTTTTTATTGTAAATGAATTTTAACAATTAAAATTCCAGTTACTGAGAGGCATTGCATTGACATGGAAATAATGCATGTTTTTGTTGTAAACCAACATTCAGTTATCTTAATCAAACCACCAAATTATCACTTTTAAATACATGAAGGATTTTTAAAATCAAATGTTGCCTGACTTGCTGGCAAAGTTTTACATTCCATGATATTCCAAAGGATTTAAGCAAAAACCAGACAAAAAAAAAATACTTTCCAAAGCAGGCACAATCTGTGCCAGAATTGGCAACTGTGGCCAAATGGAAAGTCTGCCCCCCCCCCCACCGTTTTGAATTGTATAGTGTTTTAAAGGAAAAATTTAATATTGTCGTTATACACCCAGTTAAATATCTGCTATTAATAACACACAGACTGACAGAAAATCACATTTGGCATCAGTATGCTATGTGTCTTTTACTTATTATTGACACAGTATTGGAATGTAGCAGAATGTATTGTGTGGCTAACTGTTTGAGTTAGTATTTGAACAGTATTAGCAACACAAAGTTGAAAGGTATCTTTCCAATTTATAGAATGTAGTTAAACATGGCAAGTGACAATTATCAATGTTATTATAAAATATTGACTGTCTCTGGTTTTACACTGCTGTTGTGGGACATTTGATATTGGAAAGGAACACATCTTGAATTATTTAAATCATGCCATGTTCTCCCTCTCTTGACATCCTCTGAAGGGCCAATAAAGGCAAACTTGAAAGAATATAATCAAAAATTTGCATTTACTTTCCACCAGAGATCAAGCACAACCACATAAAAAAATGCTCTAGTCTCCTAAAACTGTTCTTTATTCCAGGATCATGTGAAGATGAGCCTCAACTTCTTTTCTCTCCTGCAAACCGTCTCCTTAAACCTGTCCCTTTCACCTTCACTTAAGGGCAAGGAGCTCATAGATTTCCATGTTGCTAAAATGAATAACATTCAATCAAGAGCTTCTGCCTTGCTCTTTCTTCCCATTAGCAACCAGACCAAACTCCCTCTAAAATTCCCCCTATCCTCGCCTTCAATTTGCAAATTTCACTGGTTTCTCTCCTATTTCCCCTCATGCCCCCTCATAGCTCACCTTGTCCATGAGACCCACCTCTTGCTCCTTTAATCCTAAATTGCTGATGACCTTAATTCCCTTCCTTAACTCCACACAAGTTAATATTGTAATTAGTTGTCTCTGGTCAGTTATCTTCCCTCTGTCTTCTAATTCTGTTGACACCAACTCTCTCCTAACAAAAAAAACCCTTGACATCACCATTCTTGTGAGACATCATCCTATTTCCAACCTCTTTTTCCTCTGCAAAGTCCTTTAATCTGTCCCAAATCTATGCCCATCTTTCTTGAAACTACATATTTTAATTAGTCTTGAGTGCAGATACTGCGACAGATAGAGAAGTGCATTAAATCTGGATCACATCTCACTAAAGATGAATGTGTCTCTGCATAACTTAAGTTGTTCCATGTCTTTTGAATGAGGTGATTTAATAAGTTGTATTAGAATTCACATGAATTCAGTGAGCTATTCCTTGGTTGAAAACAAAGTCAGTGACAGTCCAATCTGTGACAGTCTGTATATAGACATATAAATATAAACAGTCACCATATAATTCACCAGCAACTGGAGGGCATTTGGTTCAGCATGATATGTTTGCAAAGGAATGTATTAGCTTTCTTCACAATTAATAAATTATTCCACTTTTTGTATGCTGCAGTCAGCATGGTGCTGCCAGTTTAAGCTTTGTAATTTGATGGACAATGTTTTTACTGCAATTTGATCAGTGCCAGATAATGATATGAAATTGGAAACAACAGCAAGAGCTAAAGGAAAGATAACATTGGGAGCAGACCTCAAACAGTAGCAGGTCTCCCATGGTTTCTTTTTCAACAATTCTTCAGTTAAATGGAAGTTTATTAAGCTGTACCTTTCGCTGAAGCATGCTAGCTAGAAAACAAATAATGTTTTTATTCTTACAAGGAAAATGGACAAGTTTATATTTTCCCACGTAATGCTCAACCTGCCAGATCTTTGCACACTCTCTTAATCTACCTCTCTTCCACTGCCTCCTTATCTTTGCTTCACAACTTAATTTCCTATCCATCTTTGTCTCATCATCAAAGTTAGCCAGCATAAGTTGCAAACAGTTGAGGTCCCAGTACTGATCCCTCTGGTACACCACTAGTTATGTCCTGCCAATCAGAAAATTACCTATTTATGCAGACTCTGGCTCGTGAACAGGAAACAATCTTCTATCTGTGCCAATATATTAAACCATCCCCTTTTATTTCTTCTATTTTCTACAGCTACTTTTGATGTGCCACCTTATCAAATGCCTTATGGAAATACAAGTACAGTACATCCAGTTCTCCTTTATCTACAGCACATGTTGCTTCTTCAAAGAACTGCAGTAACTTGGTTACACATGATTCTCCTTTCACAAAACCATGTTGACTCTGCCTGATTACCTTGAACTTTTCTAAGTGCCTTGCTATAATGTCTTTAACAATAACTTCTTTCATCACCTTCATGACAAATATTCAATTAACTGGCCTGTATTTTCCAACTTTCTGTCTCATTTTTGAATAAAGGAGTTACAGTATAATAAAAGGAGCTACATTGTAGATCGCATATAAAGGAGGGAACTAGAAACATTTAGTTTTTCCTCAGATAAATAATTCCAAATTCCTTCTCCTAAAAATAATGCATTTATACTAAAGCTGCTCACTTTAAAAAAAGCCTTTCAACAAATAAACGTGTGCAAGTATGACAGAGCCAGAATTTACAGAACTACGTGATATATTATACAGCCAAGTGCATAACTATACAATGCATTGACTGAATTAAGTTGAAATATTGTTTCACGGCCATCAAAGCTTCATCATTAACAGACACTTTATGACTATTATTTTTAAAAGTTTCAAAAATAATAAATCAGACTGCCAAACATGCATGGCCATTATACAATTTGCAGCAATTTCTGCAAATAATAAAATGTGCCTGCCAGCTGAAATAATACTTTGGTCACAAAAAGGTGGAAAGCTTAAATTCCTGTACTGAGTATAATACTTAAAATGAAGGAGTCACTCAAACATTATTAAAAGAACCAAGGTTGACTCAACAATTCTTAAAATACTAGCCACATATACTAGCCTCCCCTCTTTATAGGTACCAAGTCAGTCCTTATTCAGTTACAGTAGCATTATTCACGATCATGCCCAATGCTCACACATTATGAACTGAAACCATATTTAAAATTCACTCGTGGGCATGAGTGTCTCAGGCTGGCCAGCACTTCTTGCTGGTCCCTTGTTGCCCTTCAGAAGGTGGTGGTAAGCTGCTTTCTTGAGCCACTGCAATTTGTGTGCTGTAGGTAGACCTACAATGCCACCAAAGAAACAATTACTGTTTATTTCCAATGTTGTAAAATTATATTCTCTTTGACATTTCAGCTGCATCCAATTATGGCTAACTTACTTAAAATCAGGGAACCAGTATTAAATTTGCACCTTTTTAGTCTACATCTTTCCAATACATAGCACTTCAATCCAAAATGAATGCACTCAACATCTACAATTAGTGGAAACCAAGAGATCAATGTTACTACTTGCTATATCTACAATTCAACACTAAACACAAATATTTCATACACTAAGTACAAGCCAAATCAGCTTAGACAAGTCTCAGCAACTGAAATGCTATTGGCAAAACATTATTTGATGAGGTACATCCTGTTGTGCTCAGTTCTTTTCAACATCAGGCAATGAGAGAAGATTGGGATTTCGTCAAATGGTTTCAATTAAGTATAAAAACAGAACAAACCCGCTTGCACATTTGCCTAGAGACTTGACAAGTCTTGAATCTGGGGGAGAAAATATCAGATTTACTGTGTTTCCTTTCCCATTGACATTTCTAAATACAAAAGTAAAAAAGATTACTCTATTTGTGACAATTTTCTGCAAGCCAACAAAATCAAATTAAAACTCAATCCAACAGAAACATTTTGTTGTTTCTTTGAGCCATAGCAATAAATTTAGAAGCTAGGAAATATGGCAGATGGAGAGTACTGTGGAAAAATGCGAAGCTTTCACTTTTAGCAGGAAGTATAACAAAGCAGATTAGTATGGAGAATGACTACAGAATTCCAAGGTGAAGAGGAATTTAGGCATTCCATTGCATAAGTCACAAAATACGCAGGTCCAGCACACAATCAATAAGGCCAATGGTATGCTCACCTTCATTATGAAAGGATAATAAAATAAAGAACTGAGGATGTTAAAGATCTGTAACTAAAACAGAAATTGTTTGAGAATCTCACCTGGTCTGACAGCATTGGGAAATTACAATTAATATTTTCAGTCCAGCGACCCTCCTTCGGAACTGGAGGAGGTAAGAGTGGGCTGTGTGTGACCTTTGTGGATACGATAGCCTAATGTTCGATATGAGGTCAAGGGAGAGATAAGTGGAGATGTCTGAAAGCTGGCGCTCAGTCTCCCCCAATGTACAGGTTATTTGATTAATTTTGTTATCACATGTACCAAGATGAAGTGAAAAGAGTTGTTTTGCATGCTATACAGGCAGGTCGTACCATACAAAGTGCTTCAGAGTAGCAGAACAAGCAGAACAACGAATATAGTGTTACAGCTGCAGCAAAGGTGTGGACAGAGATCAGAATTACCATTTGAGAGATCTGTTTCAAACTCGGATAATAGGAGGGAAAACAGCTGTTTTTGAGTATGTGAACGTCAGTAAGTTAGACAACAACAGCACCACTCTTGTTGACAGACTTGATTACAAAGACAGGGTTAGATGTGAAGCACTGTGTGCAATCAGTTCAGAGGAAGATAGGTTCCAATGGTGAGGAGGGGGTTCGCGCAGAGAAATTAAGGTGACAGAAATAATGTCAGCAGTTCTCAATGAACAAGCTGAGTGCAGGTAAACATACAGGGGAAGAGATCCAGGTAAAGGGGGAGTGTTGGAAGCAGGTGAAGGGGATTGCAGGATGGTGAGAGGAATCCTGTCCAAAGAAATGGACATGGAAGCAAAAGCAATGTAAGAAGGGTTCAATGTCATGTTTTGCTGAAATTCATCGAGTTGAGGGCACAGAAGGCCGAAACTAAGTTCTTTGTTGAATACAGGACATTCTGTATCACAGACTGGAAGGTGAGAAGTTATAGCAAATATCAACAAGAGTTGGGACTAGGTGAAGAAAAGGTAACAGAGGGAAGGGAAGGGTCACATTAACAATGTTAACTCTGCTTTCTCTCCACAGATGCTGCAAGACCTGCTGAGTTTCTCCAGCAATTTCTGTTTTTGTATAAAAATAAAGATGTCATATTTCAGTTAAGTGGTGCATTTGAAAGACCATATCTTGAATATTGTGGGCAGTGATGGTCTCCTTATTTAAGGACAGATGTTCATGCATTGCAGGCAATTTATTTAAGGTTTACTGGACCGATACCTCGAGGTATCTTATAAGGAAAAGTTTGAAGGGCTGGGCTTGTCGTAGAAGAGTGAGGGGGTGACTTGGTTAGAGTTTATAAGATTCTGACTGGTCTTGACAAGGTGGATGTGGAAAGGATGTTTCTTTTTGTGGGTGAGTCCAGAACTGGGGGTATTGATTCAAAGTTAAGGGGTAACCCTTTCAGAACAAATATGAAGAATAATTCTTTCTTCAGAGGGTTGTATGACTTTGGAACTCTCTACGTCAGAAGTCTGTGGAAGTTGGATCATAGAATCGTAGAGATGTACAGCACGGAAACAGTCCAACTCATCTCTGACAACCAGATATCCTAACCTAATCTCGTCCCATTTGCCAGCACTTGGCCCATATCCCTCTAAACCCTTCCTATTCATATACCCATCCAGATGCTTTTTAAATGTGGCAATTGTACTAGCCTCCATCACTTCCTCTGGCAGCTCATTCCATACACGTACCATCAAATGTGTGAAAAAGTCACCCCTTAGGTCCCTTTTATATCTTTACCTTCTCACCCTAAACCTATGCCCTCTAGTTCTGGACTCCCCCACCCTTCTTGTTAGGCAGGGTAGGTCATGGTTTATTGGGGATAGATGGAAATCTGGAGTTCGAAACACAAACTGATCAGCTATGATCTTGTTGAATGACACAGCAGGGTCAAGGGACCAAATGGTTTATTTTTGCTCCTATTTCATATAATAGGTTAATATATTAAGGGCTCACAGTCATAACAATTTTGGTCTCAGTATGTTACTATTTAAATATTATCCTAACATTTAAATTGATGTGAGTAGCTGGATACTTCCACCTCTATTTGACTAGGTACTAGTTTTAATAGCCTATTTCATTTACAGTGATAGAAGAACAACTACAAGTTAATTTTAACAGAGCATTATTGTCTGGACAAACTATTGTTTATTGCATGTTAGCAATTAGAGCAATTAACTGTAGCTTGATATGCATTCCTCCATGAATTGGAGACATTCATTACACATCTGTCACTTCAAGATCCAGAGATATTCTCTCCAATTCCCCATTCAAAGCCTTTTGATGTTTTCTAATTTGGAGGGCCAGCATGGACTTGACAGGCCGAATGGCCTGCTTCCACACTGTAGGAATTCAATGGTTCTATGATTCTACTTCAGTGCAGGCATGTAGCTTTTTTGAGGGATGCCATCCTTAGGATGAGCAATTAAACAAAAAGTCCCAATAGGCATTCTTCTTAGATTCTATCATATGATTAAAGAATCACTAATCTGGGCAGCATTTCTCTAATTATCTCTGAGATGATCACGTTGAACCACTGTGGTCCATATGGTGTAACTATACCTATGGTCCAATTAACAGGGAACTTGAAAGATTTTAAACCAGAAACCGTGAAGGAACAATGAGACAATTTCAAATCAGGATGGTTTGTGGTTTGGAAAGGATCTTGGTGTACCATTTTGGTCTACAATCCAAAAATAAAAAAAATACAAAGATGTGATCTTCACAGCAGTATTTGACTGAGTTTGGTATCAAGGACCCCAAGCAAAAATAAATCCAATGGAAGTCAATCAGAAAACTCTCCATTGATGCAGTCCTGGGACATAGGAAGCTGGCTGTGGTTGTGGAAGCCAATTATCTCAATGCAGATTATCATTGCAAGAGCAACTCAGGCTGCATCTTCAGCTGTTTCAATTATGACCTTCCCTCCATTATGGGGTGAGAAGTCGGAATGTATACTGATGATTACATAGTGTTCAGTCCCATTTACAATTCCTTAGGTACTAAAGCAGTCCGTGACTTGTAATACAATGTCTGGACAATATTCAGGCTGGTACTGCTAAATGGTAAGTAACATTTGTACAGCACAAGGGTAGCCTATGACATCCGCCATGACAGAATCTAACCATTCCTGTCTGATATTCAATGACATCGTCATCGCTTTTGCACCCCCACCGTTAATATAGTGGAGAATTTGTAAAAACATAAGTGGCAGACATAAGAAAACCAATTATTTTGTCCAATTCTCAAAAAAACTTCAGAGACATTGTAAGGGAAATAAACAATCCAATATTTTGTACAATCAGCTTCAGGTTTCTACTTCAGAGCAAGCAGCTGTCTAGCTGAGGCAAAGCATACTGCTTTTGGTCCTGCTCAGCCGCTCTAACACACGAAACATTATTCAGAAATAGTAATTGTACAAAATCATTAGATAATTTTAACAGAGTTTATGAACATTATAAAGATCCATTAATTCTGATACACACAATCACCAGAATGTTATGTTGCAGCAGGAGGTGGTTTGCTCCATTGTGTGTGCACTGGACACTGAAATTAAAATAACTGGTGCGTAATTACTGAGGTTATCCATGCATCCTTTCTTTTAACAAGGACCTGATGTTTACAATTCTCTAGTCTTTTAGTACTTTTTTTGAATCTAGCAAATGCTGAAAGATTATAGCCATTGCCCTTCACTCTCACTATGTTAAATATCCTGAGGTACCAACAGCCTATCCAGCACTTCTTCCTTATCAATTTTGAACCCTTCTAGTATTATCTGCCTCCTTGGTAAAATCAGATGCAAAGTATTCACTTAGTACCTAAGCCATGACTCCTGTGTCCATGGGTAGATATCCTTTCTAGTTCCTGATGTGGCCCATTCCTCCTTTTACTGCTCTGAAACTTTTAGAAGACTTTGGGACTCCCCTTGATATTAGCTTCCAGTCTTCTTCTCATAATTCATCTGCTTCTCTCATATGCTTTTTTTTAACCTCCATTCTGAACCTTCTATATTCCTCTTGATTCTCAATTGTATTTCCTCCCTGACACCTGACATTAGTATACTTTTTTCTTTAAGTTAATTTGTATTTTCCTTTGTAACCCAGATAGCACTAGTTATGCTTGTCTTACTTTTCCCTTTTGTGGGAATATACTTCAGTTGCATCTGACCCATGTCCTCTTTGAAGGTAGCCAATTACACAATTGTAGCTTTTCCTGCCAATCTTTCATTACATGCTATCATGCCTGACTCTATCTTGCTGCATTGAAGTCAAGATCTCTCCCAAATGATTTTTTTTCTCTCTGGAGTGACTATTTTCAGTATCCAGAATCATCCTAAACGTTCCCCCACCGATACTTGATCCACTTGGCACAACTCATTTCCAAGAATCATATCCAACAGTGCGTTCTTTTTTGTTGGTCTGGACACATGGTCTTGTGGGAAAATCTCTCAAATACAATCTAGAAACGCTTGCTGCTTGCTGCCCTCTACACTAGCAGGGTTTATTTGATCAATCTAGTGTGGGCAGAGCAAGCCTATTGCATTTGATAAGCTCAGCACAGAGGAGATCAAGTCCTGGTGGGGATTGCAAGACCAGCATGGCTAAGCACTTAAGAAGGACTATAATGTTGAATTTGTATCTTTATTTCTTTATTTTTCTACTTTGTACCTAAGATTTTGTACCTAGGTACCTTTGTGTCTAAGATGGCACCAGGATTAGTGACTTTGTGCACTTTTCACTGTACTCTTGTATCCCTGCACTTGAGTACACATGACAATAAAATTTAATTCTGGTAGTTGAGTAATTAATTATTCCATTATGTTGCCATTCTCTGCAATTTTCCTGTAGATTTGTTTCTCCACATCTTTTACTGTAGTTGGTAGCCTGTAGACCACATTGAGCAGTGTAATTGCATCCTTTTTATTCCTGAGCTCTAGCTTCATCAATTTTCCTTCAACCCTCTAGAATGTCCTCTTTCACCAGAACTACAAGGTTCCTGTTAACCAGTATTATCAGCCATCCTCCTTTCCCTCCTCTTCCATCTAGTCACAACATTTTGAACCCAGGAGTATTTAGCACACAGTCCTGCCCTTCCTTGAGTCAAATCTTTGAAATCATGACATCATATTTTCACATAGCAATCTGTGCCTGTAACTCCCAATCTAATTTAATATTTTCCATTCAATCACAGACATGTTTAATAAACCTGACCTCATTATGTTCTCCTTTACTCCGAAATTATGTATTCATTTACTACCCTTTATGCTCATCTGTTTCTCCAAGTATTTTATGAACCCTGATATCCTTCTGTCATATTCTCTCCTGGTTCCTATATCTTTGCCAAGTTAGTTTAAAGCCCTTCCAACAGCACAAGCAAAATGTTGCAGAAGGAACTCAGTTCCAGCTCTGTTCAGGTATAATATGTCTATGCATATTTATTTTGCTTTTGTAATCCAAACTTTTATGTTTTGCAAGTTTCCAATTGTGCTGTATATTGTCAAATTTTGGCTGACTGTCAATTTCAAGTTTCACAGAGAGGTTCTTTATGTAAGACACAGTGAAACTTCTCACCATATAATCCCAATCTTGCCTCATTAACTATCTCTCTCTCCCCTATGGTGAAACTTGCATCCGATGCCAGCTCTATTCTACCTCTCACCCTGCTCAGAAAAATCTCACCATTACCAGGATATCCCAGAACAGCCCATATTTCATGGCGCCAATACCATCTTGAAAGGGCATTGTGCACCCAGATAAGCACTAAGAGTCAGGAACTGTTCTGCACAGTGACTGACATTTGCACCGGACATGGAAGAAAAGGAGAAATTGCTGTGTTGCTTTGCAGACAGAGACCTGGAGATTCTGATGGATGGGGTGATGCAGAGAAGGGCCATCCTCATCCCCCAGTACCAGCAGTGAAGGCCAAAACACCAGGCCCTGATAGCCTGGGTTGAGGTTGCTGCCCGGGTCTTGGCTGCCTGGAGAAGTGTCCAGCAATGTAGGAAGAAGGTCAATGATCTACTACACCATGCCAGGAGCAACCATCTTCTCTCTGCTACCTCATACTCACTCTCTTTCTGTGACAGCTCACACCTCCCACCAATGCTCTAACCACTCCAACACACACCAATCTACATGCCCTGTGTAATGTCTACTCAGTAATTTGAGAAAAATCGCCATTTTCCCTCCATTTGCATCAGCACAAAAAGGTGTGCCACCCTCTTTCATCTCACTCATCCCTGCCTTCCTCTCATTCCAGGAAAAAAAATCTGCCCATAGTACAGTAAAGATGCATAGTGGGCTACCAAAGCTTTGGCTTCTTGCCCCTTTAGAAGGAGAAGGGCCTGACGCTGACTACCCCAACTGACTGACTGACCATGCCCAAGCAACTTTACTGGTAATGGAAGCTGCCTTTGACATGCTGAGCTGGGAACCCCTGATTGAATGGTGTCTCCCTTGAAGTGACTGAGGACTGCTGACAACCATAACAAGCTTCCTGCTTTTGTGTCTGCTCTAAACAGGAAGGCAAGACAGAAGTGCTGTCAGTTTGGAGGATCTGCCTGAGGAGCCAAAGCGTAAAAAAGGGCAATGCAAGGCAGGGATGCAATGAGCATTCAGGAGGGCCCACATTGACTGTTTGCTAAGAGAGCAAGGAAACAGCCCTGAGAGGCAGTCTGGTCCAGTGTGTAAACTGGGTACTTGTCCTTTGAAGCTGCATTGCAATGCTAGTTGCCAATGAACCCCAAAGTGCAGAAGTGCAAGCAGATCAGAGAGTTACCATGATAATTCTGATAGGCTGATGTATTAGATGTCAGCATCTGTGGAAAGGGATATATGTGGCTGATACCCTGGAGCATTCCCTAAACATGTGACTGGGTGTCTAAGATGGCAGCCTGGATGAGTAAGTAGTGAGCTGGCCTTGCCATGTATCCACTTAGGCTTTCATATGGGAATTGTCAATGTCTCTTTTCCTCATGACAGGTGGTAGGATAGGATGTTGCATACTAATAAGGTGAGATTCAGTGTTAAGGAGGTTGTTATCAAACAATAATCCCCATTACTAGGCATCCCACTGCTGCATAATGAGAACCTCATCTCAAAGCCTGGAACTTATTTGAAAAATGCAGCTAGTTGCTCCCAATGTCAAGGTCGGTCTCATTGGATTTCTCTCACAATTCTCTCAGTTTTCTTGCTGTAGGCTATGTTATTTAAGTCCCTATAAAGTTCTGCATGTTATATTTTCTCCCTTATGCATTTATCTTCAAAGTGTTCTTTAAAGTTTAAAATTATGCTAAAGTCTTGCTTTAATAAGTACAGTTGACAGTATTTTCTTGATGTTACAAATCCTTACCAAAGATCAATTGAGTCAATGGGCTGGAGTGGTAGATGGAGTTTAATTTGGATAAGTGCAAGGTATTGCATTGAGGAAAACAAACAAGGGCAGGACTTTCACAGAATCACTACAGTGTGGAAACAGGCCATTTGGCCAAACAAGTCCACACCGACCCTCCAAAGAGTATCCCACCCATTCCCATCCCCCTATCTTATCTCTGTAACCCTGTGAACTCATGGATAACGCACCTAACCTGCACTTCCTGGACACTATAGACAATTTAGTGTGGCCAATCCACCTAACCTGCATTTCTTTGGACTTATACAATGAAAAGCAGGGCCTTGGCTTGTGTTGTGGAAGAGAAACCTAGGGGTTCAGGTACATAATTCTTTGAAGTTTGTATCACATATATATAGGGTGATTAAGAAGAATTTTAGCACCCTTGCCTTCATTGCTCAAACCTTTGTGAATAGGAGTTGGGACATTATGTTGAGGCTATACAGGATCTTGGTGAGGCCTCTTCTGGAGTACTGTGTCCAGTTGTGGTCACCTGTTATAGGAAGAATATTATGAAGCTTGAGAGGGTACAGAAGAGATTTACCAGGATTTTGCTGGGGATGGAGGGTTTGGGTTATGGGGAGGGGATGGAAAGGCTCACTGGAGCATCAGAGGTAACGGGTGACGTCAGAGATTTATAAAATCATGAGGGGTACAGATAAGGTGAATGGCAGGTGTCTTTTCCCTGGGTTGGGGGCTTTCAAGACTATGTGCATATTGTTAAGGTGAGAAAGATTTTAAAAAACACTTGAGAGCCAATTATTTTTACACAGAGTGGTTTGTGTGTGGAATGAGCTTCCAGAGGAAATGGTGAATGCAGGTAGTTACAATGTTTAAAACACATTTAGATAAGTACATGAATAAGAAATGTTTGGAGTGAACAGGCCAAGCCCAGGCAGGTGAGATTAGCTTAGTTTGAAATTATGGTCAGCATTGACTAATTGGACTGAAGGGTCTATGCTGTATGGAATGTTATTGCATGAGTATTCCTAACAGGCTTGTTTCCACTTATCAAACAAGAACAAAATTAATACCTTCATTGAAACATATTGGTTTATGATTCCATTAAAGTAACACAAACAATAATAGTTGAGAATAACTTTGTTTATTTAATGGCCGTTAAGCACTGAATGCTCCGAATCAGTCAATACACATCTGATGTGTAGTCATTATATATTGTATGCAAATGTGACAGCTAATTTATGCACAGGAATGTACTATTCAGAGCAATGAAATAAATGAGCAGTTACTCTGTTTTGCTGGTATTGGTTGGAAGTTAAATATTGACCAGAACACCAGGAGATTTCATCTGTTTCTTTTTGAATAATGTCATGCCATATACTCAAACAGGTAAACATAGCAATGCTTTAATGTCTCAACCAAAACATGGCACTTCCGATAAATGCAACAATTTCTCAAAAAGTAGAGAAGTGTCAGCTTAGATTGAGAGATCATGTCTTGGATTGTAGATTGAAACTATAGCCTGACATAAAGGCAAGCATGATACCGTTGGTGCATGGTATCATATAGCTTTGTGAATTTGCACAAGTAATTTGATACGAGTGTAATAAACACTTAGTAATATCCCCAACAGTGATTTCTACAAGTCTCTTAAAAATTTTGTGAAATATCACCAAAATTGAAAAAGTCGGTCTCATTTTGGATTTCCTTCTATGTATCTAAAATATTCATAATTTTCAGGCTATCAAGAGGAGCAAAGAGTAATCTGAATCTCCAGTAAAGCAGTGAAGAGTGGCGCTGTTGGAAAGTATGCAGTTGTGTGTATGTGCATGCACAATGTGTGCAGCTGAGTGTTTCCATTCATGAAAGACTGGAGCTATTTTCAGGAGGACTAAAGAAGCTGCAGTACTGGTTTATAAAACACAAATGTCAATTGTAATGAGATAAGGGAAATTAGTTATGTCTATTGCAAGTTCTTTGGAAAAATTCTCAGATGATGTTGAAGTTATTGTAACAAAATATATTTTTGTAATAATTTGTACAGTTGATTGCATTGATATCATAGTTTTGAAGATATTATAGAGATAGGAAGAGGTGTGGCCTTGGAGGAATTTGAAAATGAAAATGAAGATTTTAAAGTCAAGATACTGCTTGAGCTGGACCCCGTAGACCTGAGCATGTAAACATGCAGATAATTTACCTACAGCTTTTCAATATAACCATGCTTATGGAGGATAAGGTTTTCCACTACCATGACATAGTCAAAATTTTATTCCTCAAACTATTGCGTAAAGAGAAAAGTTTGTTGATAATTTTCTTATTTTGATAAAGCACTGAATTATTAAATTTGTAAATGTCTTATTAATTTCTTTATTCCTCCAGACTTAAAATCAGCAGCCTCTGACAAGAAATGACAACAGTTTCTAAAATCAAATTGTACACCTCTCATAAATGCTTTCTCATACACAGAAAACAATTGTAATTATTAAACTTTTGACAATTCCTTGTCTTCAACAGGGAAGTGACAGTGAATGTGAAGTTGATCAAAACAGACCGAAGACACATTCTTTTGTTAATCACTACATAAGCGATCCTACGTATTACAATTCATGGCGACGGCAGCAGAAAGGCATTTCAAGAATTCAGGCCTACGATTACACAGAGAGTGAATCAGGTGATCCAGTTCATAATCATCAACCTTCCACTAATTTGACCAGCAGCATCCATGTACCTCCGGCCACACAGCAAGGCAGTCTCTACCGAGCTAAAAGGAGTCTAACACCCACACCCCAACATCCCTCCAATAATACCAGCCAGTCAAGCACCATGTATCGGCCTGCTAGCAGCCTCGCACCAGGATCCAGAACCCCACTAGCAGGATTTTCTTCTTTTGTTTGAACTATGCTGAAAGGTATTTTCTTCTTAATTCCAAGTATTATTGTGTGGAAGACAATCACAAATCTGCTATTTACAAACGTGCAGATTTTATTTACTGGAAAAACAAGACTGCAAGGGATAAAAACCATCAGACCATCCTGTAAAACATTCTGTCATGGTCTGAAGAGAAAGTGGTCTCCAGCAATTACAAAAGAATGGAGGGGCAGACAGTTTGCCACAAAGAATTAGTCTTGCTACCCAGTGGGCTTACATTTTGATCAGCTGAGAAGTGTATGAATCTCATGTATGTCTATAGATATTGGTAAAAAAACACAACTTGATGCCATAGTAGTCAATTGGCGAAGTCAAAAAATCTGGGGGCTGTTGTGCCCATTATATATAAAACCAACAGTTCTAATTTAGTTGCTATCCTTGCTATTTGCAACTATTTTTATTGATTGGTTTTCACTTTATTACTGCTGCATGACTGCTACAATGTGACTCCTCAATATGCTTGTATAATTTACCTATCATCAAATGCTGTAATGCTGATAAGTTTAACATTTTAAAAAAATATTTTCATTGGACAAATTTTCAGATTCATATCTGATGTTTTACAAAATCTGCCTTTTCTTTGTCTGTTAACTTGTGAGTTGTCATTCACCAAAACAAAAACTGCATGAATCACAAGACAATATTGGCCATGTTTTTGTAAAGTCATAGTCATTGTACTACAAGACTTCTTTCTTAGTAGTTTCTAACAAAATGCAATCTTTTTTCTCAAATGTAAGGCAAGCGATTCAGTTTGGGGTTTCTAGCAGGAGAAATGTCAATGAGATAGCTCAACTGGAGAACTTAATGGGTGAAGTTTGTCAGTAAATTTTCTTTCACAGTGTAACTGTTTGCACTGCAAAGATTCCCCTTTGCTAATGGCATAAATCTGGAACATTTGGCTTTAGCTGGTAAATTTCTTTTTCCCATTTATTCTATCCCTAAATTTAACTGGTTACAAAAATAGTATCAAATATAAATTAGTTAATAATGACAAATTTCTCTATGTTATTAAATTCAAAAATAATTTAGGCATAAATTTGACAAGTCCAATTATCAGTCTCATGCCATTTTGACTTTGTAAAAAGTCAAGTATGATGGATTCTCCTTTCAACAAGAATGACAGGATAATATCTTATTGGGCATTAGATGTGCATAGGGGCAATCACATTATACGGAAGCATGATGATTGTTATGCAGAACAATATTTAGTTATGTGGACATACTGTTCCAATGATGAACAATAAGATAGGAGTCATATATGGGGTTATTCTTGTTTCTGTAAAACAATAATGTAATAACTGAAGGAGTCACTGGCAGCCACCATTTCTTTTTCTTATAACAGTTCTTAGCAAATTTGCCAAGTTAATGCTACAAGGAAAGCAATTGAACCCTTGGGGAAAAAGAATTCATACAGATCACTTTATGGACTTTCAAAACGTAATGTAGTTGGACACCTGACCTTCTATTACTTTTTATTTCCCAAAACATTTAATCTTTGTTATTTTTTTCTTCTCCATAGACAGTTATAAGAACATGATTCAGCACAGCAGTGATTTTAATCTGCCCAGAATGATTAGATATATAGTGATTCTTAGTTAAGAAAGTCAGACGCCATGTTATCAACAGACCACCTCCATATTTAGGTTGAACTTGCTTTGCAATGTTAGAGGAGTATGTATCTTTGAATACCAACAGAGTGTTCTTTAGCATGGTATTTCCTGACATGAGGGTGGATTCTGGCCTTCAGGTCAGTGTGTGTATAGTCATTTGTATCAAATATTGATGTTTATTATGAAAAGAAAACAGGAAAACTTAGTGATGGTCCTAACGTATATATACATATAGAAAATATCATGATGTGGTCCTGGCCCAGTGGGATCTTTTCCAAGTACTAATATTTTGTTTCTGCAAATTAGTAACATAAAAATACAGCATATACTGTACAAGTGGATGCAGATCATATTAGTGTAGCAATAGTGCATAATTAAATAAATCAATATACAAATTATGAAACTTACTTTGTGGCCATATCTCTCACATCATTGGCCAACGTCAGCCTCCAAATTAAATGTCTAATTAAGATGCCAATCTGTATCAGGAAAACATTAATCTAATCAATATTTAAAATTGATACCAAAGCTAGGAAGTTTGCAGAACCATAAGGAATGCAACTATTGAATTAGTGGCAGTGGATATTCCATACTGAAGCAACAACTGCAACTGGATGAAAACAGAATTACACTTTTAAAATAATTGAGGTTTAATGAGATAATATGTCTCTATGAAATAGGTACTCCTGATAGCAGCCAAGAGTTACAACATAGAGTTAAAAGGAAGCTATCTATTAATATGATAGCAGCTTTTAAATTCAATGTCAATTCTTCACAATGGTTGAGGTTTTGTTTCAGTCAGTTAGGAAAGTTATATCACAATTGGCATAACTTTGCAAGGAAGCAACAACATATTTAGGTATAGAAATACATATTTATATTGCATATATAGAAACCCACATAAGCAGATATTTGTCTTTCCTATTTCATAATTATCACAAAAATGATTTCCAGTGACAACTTTCTTTTTCTAAGAAATACTTAAAGTCAGGGGCCACAATCCACTGTGCAAAATACACAAAGATTAAGAAGAAAATGGGGAAAAAAACAAATGAAGAGGTGATAATCAGTTAATGTAAAGTTCAGTTTTTATAAAACAATAGATTAGCAGGTGGAAGATAGGCTGAGGAAGGAATGTTTTCCACAATTTTAGGATGCTGAGGAGACTGCGTTAGGTAAAGGAGGAGACAATGGGACTAGTCCTTAAATAACAAAGGCCCAGCTTACGTTCATGACCATTACACCTCTCCACAAACCAATTGTGAGTCTTTGAGTGTCAATTTAATTGATAGAAGTCATGTTCAACACAGTGCTGTCTACAGGAAATATGTGGTTATGTCCTTTCAACTAATCAGATTGAAGAATCTCCATTGAGCAATGCAAAACATAAACTTGTAAGTATATTATTAAAATATATAATTTAATGTGAAATAATGTCTAGAAAACAAAGTAAAGTGAGGTAAAACAAAATGCACCAAGAGAAATAAGAAACAAAGAGAAGGTAAACAGGTGGTTTTTAAAAATTTGTTTATGGAGTATGGTGTTGTTGGCTTGGCAAGCATTAATTGCCATTCCTAATTGTCCTGCGGGCAGTTGAGAATCAACCACATTGCTGTGGGTGTGGTGTCACATATAGACCGGACTAGGTAAGGATGGTAGATTTCCTTCCCAAAGAACTTAGTAAAACAAATGTGTTTTTATGACAATCAACAGTGGTTACATGGAGCCCATCAGGCTCACTTTTTATTCTAGATTTTCACTGAGTTTTAACTTCACTGTCTGCAACGGTAGAGCTCAAAGCCATGTCCACAGAACATTTGCCTGTGTTTCTGAATTACTAGTCCAGTGACATTAGCAAAAAGCCACCACCTCCTCCCTCACAATAATTAAAATATGAAGGAATAACACAGCACATTTATAAGTTAGTTTCAGAGAAGTCATTTGGTAATAATTAAGGTTTATCACATTATTAAAAACTTATTTCACTTCAACTGAATTCACAGGACTTTTTTTTGGCATGCTTAGTACTTAGCCAATTGGGTAAGCAGATCAAATTAACACCTTCATTTTTGCTGAATCTCTCAGCAAAATACAGATATAGTGAGATTTGTGTATGAGCAGGGCAACTCAGAGTGCACCTTCATTATTTCTGCACTAATGCAGATGACAAAAGTTTCTGTCCAATTTGCTTTTCTAATGATGCGAATTTTTACATTCATTACTATACTTAATACAAACTCTTGGCACTTCCATCTAAATTCTAATGTTTCATGCTTAAGATGAACTTAGCCTGAATTCACTATGTTCTTGTGAGGTGTAAGATATATTCAGATCAAGATTTGAATATGGTACTAACGTTATAATCTAATAATTATGCTCGTTACAGTACCCTACTCGCATTGAGGAAACTTCTTCAATGTGATCTCTCAACTCAGAATCTGTCATATTTGATAATGGCATAAATTCAGGATAGATTTTAATTCAAGTGACTTAATTGGTCAAATATAGTGTGATATCTGGAGGATGTCTCATTGTTGAAATTCATGATCACTGTAGTTTTGGGTGGATCAGAATTATTCTAGTTTAGTTACTAAACTTATTCTAGTTTAAACTTATTCTAGTTTAGTTACCTCCCTGATCAGTATCTTGATAACTTCAACATCAATGTACAGAAATTCCAGTCAAGCTATTCAATATTGTTAGGAGTGCAGCAACTTCCTGCAGATAGACAAGTCCCAATGAGAATGAAAATAAGACTGAAGTATAGAACATGAGGCTCGCAGTTTTGCTAACTGCAAAATTTGGTCTGCTCATGATCAATATACATGTAAAAAACTACTGAGTCTCTGCTGAGTTAGTTGGTTTCAAGTGAGACAGTGGCAGGACACCATAACTGGTTTTCAATGTTCCAACACAGAAAAATCAAGCAAGTTTGCAATTATGTAATCCTATTCTAACTTCCATTGGAAAATATGTATATTTGGATGATTTTAATGGGAAGATAAATAAAATGCTCTCAATCATTATTTTACAAAGTGAAAAAATACCTAGACCAATGGAAAAAGTTTCTCTATACTTAGGAAATTCTTTTTGTTTTTCCCCATTGAAATGGAAATTTCAATGATTAAAAGTTGATCGAATATATTATCACAGTGATCTATATTAGTGTGAATATTGTCATAAATTAAGCAGCTATGACACATTGACAATTGATAGCCATATTATTCAGTTCTCCTATCCTCCTGCCATCTATAATGCATACACACACTGTATAGCAGTATTAACAAAATAAGTTACAAACCACTTTGAGGAGACTTTAAAGAATTAACTTAATATCAGAGTTCACTTGAAGGTTGTTAATAGGACAAATTTTGTTCTTGAAGGGTATGATGTCATTTGCTTTATCATTGTTTAAAACTACTTTACAAACACAAAATAAAAGCACTATAGTTATATTTGTTGCGAACAAAAAATGGATGCAAGCTGGTGTCTTGTTTCAATCAGATCCAACGTAAATTTAATCAGTCATTACCGCACAGAGTGGAGATTGCATTCTGGGTAGAATTTTCCCATTCTGTTAAAATAAGAGACAAGCATGTTAGGTGGCAACTAATACATCAGCCCCAGTGCTGAGGAAACTCATCAATCAGCTCAATAGGCACTGACAGGCGAGAGTGGATAAGTTTTTCAATGAATCACAAGCTTCGACACTAGTGTCCCAGGACACCAGAAGCTGACAGCCAATCAAAGGCTGGTAGCTTCTGAGTTTGTAGATTAAGGCCACTTCTTGTTGGATCTAGTAGCGAGAAAGTAAGCACTTTTTATACTCCTCATGGGGTCAGAGGCAAAGGCAGAGGGAAGCTTTCAGATATCATCCACTTGACATCCACTTCCATGACTCAGATTGCCCCTATATTGACATTATCCCCACAAGACCTGGGCCCACGTTAAGGTGGATTAGCCACCTCTTTTGCCCACCAATGAGGCAGATGGTTGGGGAATGAGCTAATTGAGGCACTTAAAATAGCCATTATTTGAGCACTTAAGGACTATAATTGATGGCTTCTTGCTGAAAGTTTTATTAGTGAGATGGTGAGAAGGAGGTGTGTTTCTCTTCTGGTCCAATTCTCCCAGTTATTTCCCCCTCTTGCCATTCTCACAGGATAGAGAAATTGAATTCCTGACTTTTAGCCATAAAGAAGATTTCAAATTAAATATTAAAAACTGCCTAAACATATGCGTGGACCAATAAAATAAAGTATATGGTGAGCGTTGGGGCCCCTGTAGTGCAGCATCCCTAGCTCTGAGCCAGCAGGCCTGGGTTCAAGTCCCACCTACTCAAGAGATGTCATAATACATCTGAACAAGTTGGTATATCACTACCTATTGTAAATGTAAAATTGAACCACCAATCTGTTTACGTTATTACCATCTCAGTCAATTACTTTCTGGAGATGGTGGAAGACTGGAAGTGAGAATAGTGTGCACTTAAGCTCATCACTGAACCTTTTTTTAATTTTTAATTTTATATTATTTAATCAGCACACTGACAGAAAGTATGCTTAAGAAATTGAAAACTCCCAATTTGTATTTCAATTGTTTGCCAGTGGTGTTACACATAGAATGGTGAGATTATTTTTTTTAAATCAAAATTCTATTTCACACTAGTGACTTTTAGGGAGTCAGAAATCACCAAAGTGCTGTATTTAGTATGTTTTGTTTTAGAAGCAACAACTTGTATTTACATAGCACTTCTACCATAATAAAATACCTAAAGATGCATCACAAGAATATTATAAAACAAAATATAACATTTAAGCCACATTAAGAGAATTAAGGTAATTGACTAAATGCTTGATCAAATATATGGGTTTTGAGTAGTGTCTTAAAGGAAAAATTGAATTGGAGAGAGGATGCTTTTTGGTAAAGAATTCCTGATCTTTGGCATATCAGGATTGTCCCAGTAGATGGTAATTTGTATCTAACAATTTAAAAAAAAATTTTTGCACAAATGGGGTTTGTGAAGAGAGCACTTTTCCTTATCTCTAGGATCTGCATTTGATTCCATACTATGCCAATACAAAGAACTCCATCTTCTACAAAGTTCTTGATTTTAGTTGGTGCAAATTAACTCTTTATTAGAGAAAGCATATTAACAGTAAAAAGTGGCGATGCATTTCTGAGATTCAGATTACATAAGATGTGACAGAAGTGCAGACAATGGATTGATCTAAGTGCTTTATTCAATGATCTTTTAAGCTATAGTACAAAATAGCCAGATGGTGGGCAGAACACATGTATCTCATGTCATCATTACTGCTGTAAGACATAAGCCATTTTGAGGCTCAGGTCTTAGCAGTATTGGGTTGCATGTGTCAAATAAGTTGTCTCCAGACTCCATTGAAAGAAAGGATGTCAGTGCATTTAATAAGTAACTTCCAGCAGTTAGTATAAGACACAATGGTTCGGCTCCTTATTTCACTTTAACATTGGAATTGCAAAATGTCCAATATATATTTTGAAACTTTGTCACATCTTCCACTCTCGTCACTGTTTCCAGCAATTCTTGATGTTGCCATCCTTTTGGGGTCCCTGTTGTGGAGCAATGGCAGTGTCCTTACCCTTGGACCAAGAGGCCTGGATTTTCAAGTCCCATTCTTTTTAGAGGTGTATAATAACATCTCTGAACAGGTTGATTAAAAAAACATTAATGCAAAAAATTAAATTTGGCCTCCCATCTTAAATAGATTCATACTCAAGCCATCTATCTCAAATCCCCTAATAAAATAATTGTGACCAGATTACTAACTGAAAGGGGTGACCCACTGCAATATGCAAGCAATTAGTGTTGTATTACAGCAGATGGTTACAGCTAAATTTAACCTAAATACACAAAAATATATTCAGAAGTGTTTCATTCCTTGCACTTAGGATCCTAAATTAATTGTATTGTCTATTCTTTCATCTTGGAGACTGCATTTGTCAAAAAAAGAACAAAAGTTTTGATAAAGGGTGTTCTTTCATCTTTGGAATTTAGATTTTCGTTATACCTGGAGGGTGTTATGAAAATGTATTTTTCGCTGGCTGCCCAAACTTCCATCATAGAACTTAATGCTACCAACAAGAAATTTAAAGAAAAAAATCCCTTGGTGCAAATAATGGCCAAAAGGGGAATAGCAACTGCAAATGTTAACCAGTCATTTTTTCTTATGATATTTGTGATCTTTATATAAAGAAGTGTTTCTATATATTTTCTTAAAATGTCTGAAATGGTACTATTGTTTTTAATCCTATGTAATTCAAAATCATGAAGAAAAATGCATTATTTTAGAAATCAATATTCTGAAGTAGCAAACTATGTCACTCTTTAGTTTTAATTCTGTGCAATGAATGGCAGATATGTCAATATGATAGGTCCAAATGGAGGGATGCTCATCGACATATTATTTCATCTTCATGTGGTAAATCTGACTTTTAATCAGCCTGTAAAATATCAATGAAAAAGACTGCCCCTACTCTTTTGCCTATGTTCACTTTATGTTTTAATGCTGAGTCCAAAGGTCCGAGCCAGTTTTATGAAAACTAACACCATTCACATGCTTGTGACATTTTCTGCTATGTGGTAGAAATCCTGCTCTGAAATGTAGACTTAAATATTGCTTTGTTCTTTTCCATTATCAGTTAAAAGTGTGACTTTTCGCAATTATGTTTGTTTTTATGGATCTGTATATTTGCATCATTCTTTGGTGGTTTAAGCTCTTTATAGTTAATCTTTTGCCAAAGTCATGCCAAATTTGTGCTGTCTATAAAAATGTTATTGTTTCATTCGTGTTTCTCTGTACACAGTACTTTGCCGTTGTGAGATTTTTTTTCTGATATGCCTTGTTCATGATGTTTGAATACATTAGATTTATCTTTGTTTTCCTGATGTTTGGCTTTATTATAAATCTCAGGTTAATAGAGACATTTGTCAATACATTGAACATTTCTTACACATTATATGGTAATAGAAAATTGAAATACATTTTGAGGCTAATACTTTAAATATTTCTTCAAGGAAAGACATATAAATATTTGTTTATTTTTCTTAAATGATGATTCCTTTGAGAAAATATTGGGACATGAAAAGAATGTTTTCTATATTTTGATATGTTGGTAAGTATCAAGATGATGTCTACATCTGCAGTGAGGCCTGAAGAAATTCGTCATTGCTATGCTAACCTTCTTTGCATATAACTTTGGCGATTCTATAGAGTTGATGAACTATAGTAAGGATTCTGATATATGTGATTACAAAGTTTATGATTTTTTTTGTTTTATATGTGGCTGAGAAGAACATAATTTCTATTCACCTTAAGCACAGAGCTGTTTAAGATGATGTCTGTGACACAAATAGAAGAGACTTTAAAGAATATAACAGTTGGAGCAGGAGTAGGTGATTCAGCCCTTTGATTCTGCTCTGCTGTGTATTATAATCATGGCTGATCCCATCTCATCCTTAACTCCACTCTTCTGCCTGCACTCCATAACCCTTCAATTCATTGCTAATTAAAAATCTGTCCATCTCCTCCTGTCTATTATTCAGTTTTAATTGAATTGACAAACCTCAGACAAGAGCTATCCTTAAAAAAAAGCATTCACATCTTGCATGGAGTGCAAGATGGAAAACATTTGACTGACAATTTTTTTAATGAAAAGATGTAGGGAAATAACAAATATTTCATAAACTGAGCACCCTGCTTAAGTTCATTGCATAGTTAGTTTGGTCCAATTTCAATGCAATTTACATAAAGGTACAGGTGATATTTCATTTATATCTGAGCAGTCTACATGTGCAGCATGTACAAAATTTTATTTGCAACACCAAAACATATTTCCTATTTGCAGACGTTAAATTTATAGAATTAAAAATGTCATGTATAACCTGTAAGCTATAACACTGTTCCTGTGGTTTCTGCCATTTACAAACTATTTCTGTCAAAAGGTTTGGAGGCATTTGTTCATTCTTGCACCATTATCTTACATTTACAAGTGAAAAGATCAAAATTGTGCCACATTAGTAGCATGCAATCAAAATCCACATCTTGGAGGAGATTTTCTCTTGCAGATGGTAACACATCAGGTTCAATTTTTGACAGGTCACCTCTCATATGCAATTGTAACTTGTGAATCTGAATTGAAGGCAATGAAATTCAATAGTGAGAAATAAATAATAAAGTGAACCCCAAATGTTTCATTTCAAGGCTAGTTTTGTTGCACAAAGAAGTCAACATTTATTATTCAGGATAGCCATTTCCAATGCCACATATCTCAACAGCAACATCCAATCCGGCACTTAGTTTGCTATATCTTTAGAAGTTTATGCAATATGACCTCTGTATAGAAGACTATGTATTAATACAGTGTTATTTAAGTAGCATTTGCTTTCATTCCATCAATGTTTTCCCCATTTACTGCGTGCACTAACTTAGGGCAAAATAAAGTCTTAAGGATATGAGCAGTTCTCCAGCAGCTTAATAATGAACTACTTTTATCTGAACCTGGACAATGAAGCTAATTCTGTTCTCGCAGTCCTGGAATTACCTCCTTAAGGACATTGTGGGCCAACCTACAGCACTTGGACTGCAGCAGTTCAAGAAAACAGCTAACCTTCTCAACAGCAACTAGGGACAGGCAATAAATCCTGGACAGCCAGCGATGCCCATGTCCACAAGTGAATGAGAAAAAACAATATCCACATATTCATACTTTCCCCGATAAATATCTAAAATAAGATCTGACCCAGTTTCTTTCAACTGTAATGGAATGCAAGGGTAATTAGATAATTATTTGAGGTGTTATTTGTTAATTAAATGCAGGAAAACTTCAGCAACAAAAGTACCTCCATGATGATAAGTTTATTGATCTCTTCATTATAGTTTTGCTTCCCGTTACTAGTGTTCCATTTCATACAACACTGTTTTAGATTGCAGGAATTATGAATAGTTACATTTTCAAAGAATAGCTTAATTAAAAACTCACAAGCAAATTTAGTTTCAAAATTACTATGAGATCATTAGAATAGAAATTTGACCAGACTTTTCCCAATCATTTGAAAATCTGACCAGGACCAAATTTGAAAAGAGCACATTGGGTCAGCTAACCCCTTCTTGCCCCTGACAGCCTTTACAAGGATGGGATTTGCATTCAAGAGGAGATTACATGATTATTTAAATAGAAACACAATGTGCAAGAAAACAGGAAAAGACATAAGATTGGCATTAAGTCTAAAAACTCAGAGAGCCAGTACAGACATGATGAGCCAAATGGCCGTTGTTGGCATTGTAACAATTCTATGATTCTGTTGCGTGCAAGAGTCTACCTGTGGGAAACAGCAGATTGAGCCCATTAATGAGCCCATTGGCAAAAAAATGTTACTACTATACTGCAGTCAGGCCGTGTCCTGACACCTGAACACTCAAATGAACTGGAGGCAGTGTTTCAATGGTTAGCCTAGATGGGAGCATTCATGCGTGCTTCCTTTCCATCACAGACCTAGTGCAATGTGACAGGCACTGCTGCATTCCTGTTCACACTGTTAGTCTGGCAGTTGTAGTCATGAGGAATTAGTTTTAACATTTTACAAAGCTACAAAAATAACTTCCCCCATTTTGAAATGTCCTCAAGATCTCCACTTATCTCAAGAGCACCTAACTCTCCCAGCGGAGCTGCCAGACAGCTTTCATTTTGGGCATCCCTTTTCATTGATCAGTTCACCATTCATTTCTGGATCAAGTCCTCACAGGTGGCTTCTTGATTCACTCCTCCTCAATAATTATGAACGATATCCCTGAACAGGCACCATCCAGGTTTCAATTCCTGAATTGAGGTCAACGTTAGAATCTGGACCCAATCTGGAAAATTGAGCCCATTACAATTTAGAATGAATTATCATTCAGAATTAAACATTTGGCACTGTACTAGAGGTATCAAAATTTGAACTTTAAATGATTAATTTATCACAGCCAGTTCATAATGTAACCAGATTGTGACAATACTGAGGCTTTTGTGACTGGAATTCAAGACTAAATCATGAGGGGCATAGAAAAAGTGAATTGCCAACATTTTTTCCTTAGAGTAGAGGATTACAAAACTAGGGCATAGGTTTAAGGTGAGAGGGGAATGATTAAAGTGACCTGGGGGAGGGGCAACATTTTCACACATGGTGGTGCATAAATGGAACAAGTTGCCAAAAGGAAGTGGTAGAGACGGATACAATTACAACGTTTATAATGCATCTGGATGGGTACATGAATAGGAAGGGTTTGGAGAGATCAGGGCGAAACACAGGCAAATGGGACTAATTTAGTTTAGGAAAACTGGTTGGCATGGACACATTAGGCCAAAGGGCCTGCTTCCGTGCTGTATTATATATATATATGACTAGGTTTGTTAATGATAGCAAGTAATGTGAATATTTATCATACAATCGTTAGAAAGTTATAATTCAAGACAACTGGATACTGAGCCAGAGTTCAATTATGTTGACTTATATTTAACAAAACTTGTACAAAAAGCAATAACTAGATTTCTGGACTCTGGTGTCCAGCCATGTTAACCTGAAACTGCCCTTTTTAGCAGAAAATTGAAGATAGCATGAAAATTGTAAAGGCAATGTTTGCCCAAGGGTTATATCTGCATCAAAATCCATTGACCATCAAATACGGTGTTTAGACTGGCTCTGGCATGTTTACAATTCTTTTAAATTGGGTTAACAATTTTTTTTAATTGGGTTTAAACTAATGAAGAGAGAGGACCATAGTTGATGAGAATTTATACATCAGCTTTTTATTGTTACATGCAGACCTCTGGTTAGGTGTCTCAATTTGTTACAGTTCCAAGCAGAATACACAAATTGTTAGCTCCTGAGTGAGCAGGGATATACTGGCTTCTTTTTGGATAACTTTTCCTCAGAGCCAAATTAACTTTCGGTTTTAAAAGGAGCCAATTTAACCAGGCTTTTGCATTGATAAAGAGTGAGTTTATTAATTATTAAATATGAAAAGAATTTAGGAGTGCAACACACATAAACACAGATTAGAAATAACAGATGAGTCCTAAAAGATAAATTTTTTTAAAGAACAGATACAAAGATCATTCTCTGAAGTGTGAAAAGTGGTTAGTTGAACATTGCAGACTTTGCAGTGGAGGTTACCAGTAATGTAGACATTGGCACCCGAACAGTCCATTTCAAGATACTTAGTTTTGCAGGTTGGTTGAGAGTCTGTTGTTCTAATTTCTTTTGACTGTGGCTGAAGTCCAGCATTTAGGATGAAAGGGATGTTGTCCTGGTTCCTTTTGTCTGGCTTACTAGCGAGCTGGCTGCTAACACTCAGAGTGAGAGATTCCTTTTACCTCTGATACATGGATGACTAAGGAATAGCTTTTCAACTGTGATTGTTGAAAAGTACATTAATGATTGAACCTAGGCTAGTACACATGGGTACCTTTAGCCACTGGCACACTCTGGTAGAGTTGAAATGGACATTTTAACTCCTGTCATTGTGTATTCTTCAAAGGGAAAACATAAGATGTATCTGCAGTTTGGGACATAATCCACAAGGGTTGTCTTGCTGTTGAGCAGGAGGTCCCCAATCCCTTGTTATTTTTTTTAACTGCAAGAGATCACAGTCCAGTCTGTTTAGATTTGCCTCTTCCTCCTTTGTAGGGTTGGTGTTTGAAGTTTCCTTCACATATTTTTTTGTGACATTCTGTGGGTCTCACTCCAAGACTGTAACTTTATTTACATCTACAATTATTTTTATTTGTATCAGCCCTCCTTTAAAAAACACATTTTGGAATTATAGGTTAAAAATGTCCATAGTACTTTGTAATTCTGGCCCATGGTCATGACAGTAATAGTACAGTTTAATTTTCTTCATTTTCTCTGGCACTTACTCTCTGCAGTTTCTTTGCTGAAGTGGATAATTGTAGTGAGCATAATTCCATGGAGCTCAGACTACCTGTTGCACTTTGAAGAAATCACTTTTATTCAAAGGAGTCCTGCAGTATTTATCAGCAGCTTATTCAACTATGATGGGCAAAAGGCATACATATGCCTGCATTTTCATTTGGCATAAATGGATAATGACTAGATGTGGATACCCAGAATGGATCCTATTCCCTAACTTGGGAATACTGACAACCACTCCAAAGCTCCTATTGCTATCTCTAATAGGACGATTGTTCGTTAATACATCTCAACAATATATTGGCCACCAATATATTGGTGAGTGTGGAGGCAGGGGGTTTTCTGGTGCCAATATAGAAATGTGAACCTGATTATAAATTTTGCATAAATAAAGTAGTTCAAGTATCAATTGCTAATATGAGCTACTCAGATTTCATTTCAAGATTGGTGGAAAAGGTTGCCAATGAACTCTTGTTTTCAAATTACATTATGAATGATGGTCAGTGTGTGGAAAATCCAAAAAAAAGTGCAAGGGACAGCATCAACCTCTGTGCACATCCTTCTTTGATCTCACGAAGGCTTTCAACATTAAATGCTACTTCTCCCAAGTACAAGAGATAATCTGAGCGCCATGGAATATCCTCTTCAAATTCAGTTCCCTGCAGAAATTTGCCACCATACTCCACCTGCTTCATGATGGCATGCAAGTCATGATTCTCACCAACAGATCTACCATAGACTCCAAATACAAGGGAAACCTGGGATCAAGCAGGGCTCTTTCATTGCACCAACATTCTTCTCCATTTTCCTGTTCCAACAGTCTATCACATCTCCATGAAGTTCCCTGCCAGAGTGGAGCAAACCTACAAGATGAGTGGGAAGCTGCTCAACCTTTGGCATGCCCAGAACCAAGACCACCTCAATTTCTATGATTGAGTTGCATTCACAGATGATGCCACATGTGCACACACTCAGAGGCTGTGCTACAAACTATCAGTGGCACATTTACCAAGGCCTATGAGAAAATGGGCCTCTGTCTAAACATCTGAAAAACAAAGGTTGTCTACCAGCCCTTAACTGCCCCCGCTCAACCCATCAAATGGTGAGCCCCTGAACAATGTGGATCATTGCTTATATTGCAGGAGGCTCTTCTCAGTGCGAGCAGACATTGTGATTTAAATCCAACATCAGCTCCAGTGTTCCAATGCAGCTTTCAGATGTCTGAGAAACCGAGTGTTTGAAGTCCAACACCTTGAGCACAGCACTAAGCTCATGTCAACAGCGGAGCTGAAGACCTCACCCTCAGAACAACTTGTATCTCAAATCTCTTGAGAGTTATCACCAGCCGTACCTTCGCAAAATCCTGCGAATCCACTGGCAGAATAGGCACACCAACATAACTGTACTCTTCCAGACCAATATCCCCAGCATTGAGCATGCAATAGTTGGCCCACATTGTCCACATACCCAACACAAGACTCCCTAAACAAGTGTTCTACTTCAAGCTCCGCAATGGAAGGCGATCACTAGGAGGGCAGAGGAAATGCTACAAGGACACTCTCTCTAAACAAATGGAACATCCCCATCAAAACATCCCCATTGGGCAGTAAGGTGGCTCAGTTGTTAGCACTGCTACCTCATAGTGCCAGGGATCTGGGTTCAATTCTCACCTCGGGCAACTGTCTGTGGAGTTTTCACATTCTCCCCGTGTCTGCGTGGGTTTCCTCTAGGTCTTCCGGTTTCCTCCCACAATCCAAACATGTGCAGGCCTGGTGAACTGGTCATGCTAAATTGCCCATAGTGTTAGGTGCATTAGTCAGGGGAAAATATAGGGTAGGGGAATGGGTCTGGGTGGGTTACTCTTCGGAGGGTCAGTGTGGACTTGTTGGACTGAAGGGCCTGTTTCCATACTATAGGATATCTAAAAAATACATAGGAATTGTTTGGCTTAGAATATGCAAACTGGAGAAAGTGCATTCACGACAGCACTAACCACTTTGAGCATCACCGAGCGGAGAGTGTGGAGGTCAAACACAAGCAGCAAAAAACAGCGTGCAGAATCCAAAGCATCCCACCCACTTGCCTCATCAACCATCTCCTGCCCGACCATTTGACAAATTCTGCAGTCCAGGATTGGATTATTTAGCCACTGCAGAAACCAACCCTCATGGAGTCATCCTCGACCCTGAGGGGCTGCTAAAGAAGAAAAGTTATTTGTGGAACTTCTGTAAAATTAAAGAAAGTTTTGGTGTTATCCAGAACATCCTGATAATAAATGAATTTTTAAAGATGTATAGTACATTGGTGAACCTAAAACCAAGGATTAATTTCATCTTGATTCATGATATAGAGGATAACTTGCAACGGGAGCATCTGGATTTAATCTATTTTTGGCAGTCTTTTCAAATAAAAAATATATCCCAATACACATGTATTTGAAAGTATTCTTTTAACTCTTTTTATGAGAGGGTACCAAGGCACAGTTCTCTCAGAGTTACAAGCTATTCATCAACATAATTCAATCAGAGATGTAGTTTAAACTTATCTTAATTGAACTGGGACACATTGCTATGTACATTTTTACAGATAGTAGTATGTTTCTCAAATGATCATGATTCATAAATAAGCCTTGGCAGTACCAGCAGAACATCATAAAGGGCTCTAAAGGTCATTAAAAATGAGTTGATTGTCCTTACTTCATCCAACAAGCACATGAAAATCTTTCTAATTTCTGATCTCGAACTCAGTCTTGCGCGCTCAGTTGTTATATTTCGACAAGTTACTACTATCCTAATTGAACACACATTACATATTGAAATAAAGAATATCTTGTCTGTAGCTTAGCTAGATATACTTATTGGCTCATTGTGGTAGTTTATCTACTACATATACATAAATATGTATTGGGATAAGGTTGAGGAGGGGGGGCATTCATGGTAACCCCAGCTGGCAGTATACCTATCTGAGGTATAATATAGCATTGTACATTGAAAAGGAATGCATGTCCAAACACATTTCAGTGCATTAAACTGCTGCAGGATATGTGAGTTGGGAGGTCATGTTGCGGCTGTACAGGACATTGGTTAGGCCACTGTTGGAATATTGCATGCAATTTTGGTCCCCTTCCTATCAGAAAGATGTTGTGAAACTTGAAAGGGTTCAGAAAAGATTTACAAGGATGTTGCCAGGGTTGGAGGATCTGAGCTACAGGGAGAGGCTGAACAGGCTGGGGCTGTTTTCCCAAGAGCGTCGGAGGCTGAGGGGTGACCTGAAAGAGTTTACAAAATTATGAGGGGCATGGATAGGTTAAATAGACAAAGTCTTTTTCCTGGGGTCAGGGAGTCCAGAACTAGAGGGCATAGGTTTAGGGTGAGAGGGGAAAGATATAAAAGAGACCTAAGGGGCAACTTTTTTAGAGGGTGGTACGTGTATGGAATGAGCTGCCAGAGGATGTGATGGAGGCTGGTACAACTGCAACATTTAAGAGGCATTTGGATGTGTATATGAACAGGAAGGGTTTGGAAGGATATGGGCCAGGTGCTGGCAGGTGGGACTGGATTGGGTTGGGATATCTGGTCGGCATGGACGGGTTGGACTGAAGGGTCTGTTTCCATGCTGTACATCTCTATGACTCTATCATCGTCCTAGGTCAGAACAGTGTCGAGTGAGAATCATTGGAGTGTTAACGGTAAGTGTTTAAACTGTGGTTTAAATATGGAAGGCTGGTCGGTTTTCAGTTCAGAATAATCAAGGATTGATTTTAGTTTAGGAAACCAGGAGCATTTGAAAGTTTTTAGGGTAGCATGGAGGGGCTCTGAACTGGGGCCAGAACTTCATGGTCTGACTATCTGAGTTACACAAACTTTAGCAGCAGTATCATGCTCTTTTGGCCACAGACGTCAACTTGTAAATGAATGGTCACAAAGTTGAAAAGAAAATACTGAAAACTACAAAAAACATTACTGAAGGGCCATTACCGTCACATTTCAACAATATCAAGGACGGTCTACATCATGTAGGTATTTTTGGAGTCACTTACCAGAAGCAATTTTAATTATGTAACACTTCTAATGTGAAACATCCATATTACCATACAAGACATAAAATTAAAAATTCAACAGCAAAGCAATTAGGACTTAGAATAAACCTGAGTTTTAAATCAAGGGAGGTGGAAAGCCAGAGGTTTAAGGAAGAAAGTTAAGTGCATCAGATTGAAAAGCTAAAAGGTTAACCCGAAACAATGGGACTAAAAATGTTGGAGGTCTACATCATTGAAAGCAAAATTTCTGAAAACTTCAAGGTTACAGGGACCAGAAAATTATTGATTTAAAACAGGGGATTGAGCTTTTTTTAAGCAAAAAGCAAATGCCTTGGAAGAGTAAAAGTCAGTGCAGATTACTGAGTGCAAGATTGTGTAGGCCAGGATAGTGTGCTTTAGGTAACTTCATATTAATGAAGGGTGCAATTAATATTTGAGGACCAGGTGCACAAATCTGGGAATAAGCTCGTGGTTTATACAGTAGCAGTGACTCCTGCATTCCAATATGCTTCACCGACTTAGGGACAATCCACAGTATGCAGCTCAAAGAATTGGAGAAATGCCACTGCCATTGTCTTCATAAAATCCTTCAAAGTTTGTTTGCAGGGTACATAGTCTAATATGAACATTGTCTCCAAAGCCAACAATACCAATAGAGGGACTAATCATGCAAAACGATTACAGGGACTAGGGTGCACACATCTCTTCTTGCTCAGATGCCTGACACCAGGCTCCCAAAGCAATTACTCTATTCTGTATTCTAAAGTACAAATACTCCCAAAAGAGTGAGGAAATGTTTGGCAAAGTTCTCAAAGTATCCCTGAAGAAATCTAACATTCCTGAGAATTGACAGGAACCCCTTGCCTGCAACCGCCCAAAGTAGAAAGTCAGCATCCACAAAGACAGGACGTAAAGACCTCATTCAAACGGAACACCACTGCAACATCCTATTATCATTGAGCCATACAATTAAACTGTGGATATTTCATGACTACCCTAAACATAAATGACGGATGAAGCATATTTGAGCACAAAGGTTAAGCCTGAATACTGTAGTTTATAGCTAACCAAGTGGATAATCTACTGAGCTTCCTACAGAGGGTTCAACTGTCATAAAACCAGCCTTCAGATAATTAGAAGCATTCCAAATGTCAAACTACTGAGCATACTGAAGGCTGTGGAATGCAATATCATCACAACTATAGGAATAATGATTTTGTGCTTCAGCACTGCCTTCATCTCTGGCTAAGTTTTTACAACACTGGCAGATACCAGACATAGTGGGCAAGTACTTAAAACAAAAGGAAAGAGAATAGGGCAAACCCAATCCAATCTACTACCATGGCATTAGCAAAGTGATACAAGGGGTTACCTACATGGCATTTGCTTAACACACTCTACAAAAATTACCTGGATCTCATGACAACCATGGTGTAAATATGTATGATAGAGGGAGAATGACTGCCTTTACATCAGAGTATATGACTTCCTCTCCACCTACCCGCTCCGACTTATCACCAACAACCCCCACCTTCATCTACCTATCGCCTTCCTAGCTATCTTCCTTCCCAGCCACACCCCCTCCCATGGGCACCCCCACATTCTTGATGAAGGGTTTATGCCCAAAACGTCAATTCTCCTGTTCCTCAGATGCTGCGCTTTTTCAAAGCCTGATCTCCAGGATCTGCAATCCTCGCTTTCTCTTCCACCATATAGAGTCATAGAGATGTACAACATAGAAACGGTTCAACCCGTTCACACCAACCAGGCATCCCAGAGTATTAACCGATTGCATTGTCAAGGAGTTCTCGCCAAATTGTAATCAAGCAGATCCAGGGGATGGAACTTCCTAATGCATAAAAAAGAAGAGCTTGGATTGTTAAAGCATGATCCCTTCAACTCAAAATGCTTTCAGGACTTGCCCTCAGCTTAGCCACATTCAGCTGCATTATGAATGCAGCCCTTCCTTGATAAAGTCATGGGTTAAGTGGGCAAAAATCTTTCAGATATAACATAATGTGGGGAAAATGTGAAGTTTTTCCCTTTGGAAAGGAGAATAAAAGAGTAGTATTATAGAGTACAACGGCAGAATTCCTAGGTGTGGAGGAATCTAGGTATTCTGGTGCATAAGTCAGAAAGTTATTATTTGGTACAACACATAAGCAAAGCAACTAATTGGATGGCATTCTTAGGACCAGAATTGAGCAACTTTTTCATGCAGAGGGTAGTACGTGTATGGAATGAGCTACCAGATGATGTGGTGGAGGCTGGTACAATTGCAACATTTAAGAGGCATTTGGATGTGTATATGAATAGGAAGGGTTTGGAGGGGTATGGTCCGGGTGCTGGCAGGTGGAACTAGATTGGGTTGGGATGCCTGGTTGGTGTGAACTGGTTGGACCGTTTCCATGCTGTACATCTCTATGACTCTATATGGTGGAGTCAGTGGAGACTGGAGGATCATGATGTTATACAGTGAGGAAGGAATTGATAGACATGAGAAGTTAAAACCCAATCATTGTGTAAAAGTCACTGTCATTTAGAAATATAATGGCTAAATCAACAACTTACATTAATTTGCCTTTAGCATAATAGGAGCAGGGATAGGTCATTCAACCCCTCAAGCCTGTTCCACCATTCAATGGCTGATCTGCAGCCTAATTCCATATACCTGCCTTTGTTCCATATCTATACCTTTGCTTAACAAAAAATTATCCATCTCAGATATAAAATTAGCAGATCCAGCATCCACTGTCATTTGTGGAAGAGAGTTCCAAACATCTACCACCCTTTTGTATAAAAGTGCTTCCTTATATTGCTCCCAAATGGTCTGGCCCTAATTTTCAGACTATGCACCCTTGTTCTAGAACCCCCAATCAGAGAAGATAGCTTATCTTCATCAACCCCATCTTTTTCTGTTATTAGCTAGAAGAGTTGAGGGATGACCTTGTACAAATTTATAAAATCAGGAGGGACATCAATAAGCTGAATGGCAAGAGTCTTTTCCCTAAGTTGGGGGAGATCAAAACAGGGGGCCATTCTTTTAAGGTGAAATGAGAAAGTTTTAAGACGGACGAGTAGCAAGTTTTTACACAGTTGTTTGCGTGTGAAATGGACTGCCAGAGGAAGTGGTGGATGCAGATGCATTTATAACATTTAAAAGAAAATTGGATAAGGACATGAATAGGAAAGGTTTGGAGGGTATAACAAAGCATAGGCAAGTGAGGCTAGCTTAGTTTGGGAATAGTCAGCGTGGACTAGTTGGAGTGAAGGATCTGTTTCCATGCAGTATGACTGGAGTCCAGAACTAGAGGGCATATGTTTAGGGTGAGAGGGGAAAGATATAAAAGGGACCTAAGGGGCAACTTTTTCCACACAGAAGGTGGTGCTTTATGGAATGAGCTGCCAGAGGAAGTGGTGAATGCTGGTACAAATACAGCATTTAAAACACATCTGAATGGGTATATGAATAGGAAAGGTTCGGAGGAATATGGACCAAGTGCTGGTAAATGGGACTAGATTAGTTTAAGATATCTGGTCAGCATGGACGAGTTGGACCGAAGGGTCTGTTTGTGTGCTGTACATCTCTATGACTTCATAACTTGGGTGAAAGTGGGTATCAAGGTGATGATCTGACACTACATTAGAAGGCTCAGTCAAAGGATAAACGTACTCTACCCACAAGTCATGGGGCTAGGCTGCCTTGCAGACAGGCTATCAGGGGAATTGGATTCAGATAGCCATGGTGACCTACTCTGGACGCTTCAAATACAAATGCCCTCACAAGATATGTGCAGAACAAAACAAACACTATTTTGCACCACTGAAGCCACAGGCGCTACACATCCACATCTTATGCTGACTGGACCGGGACTCTTATGACCACGGTTGCTAGCATCTAAAAGTTCATCACCAATAATAGCACCTTAGGCAAACAGGGATACATGTCAGAAATAGTATAAATCCGGGGCGGGGGGGGTGGGAGAGGAGACCAGGCAACTGACTCAAACTGCACTCACTTGTCTTGCATACTTCGAAATGGAGCTCCAATGCGTCAATTTCCAAGCATTCATTTCTTTGTACAGGCAATTGTGCTTTTTTATTTCCCCCACCCCTATGTGTAAAGGAGGTGATGAGCTGACTTAGCACACTGCTGGTTATTATCGAAAATCTTTTAATATCGTGCTCTGAAAATGTGTTGCTGGAAAAGCGCAGCAGGTCAGGCAACATCCAAGGAACAGGAGAATCGACGTTTCGGGCATGAGCCCTTCTTCAGGAATGAGAAAAGCAGGCTAAGATAAAAGGTAGGGAGGAGGGACTTGGGGGAGGGGCGTTGGAAATGCGATAGGTGGAAGGAGGTTAAGGTGAGGGTGATAGGCCGGAGTGGGGGTGGGGGCGGAGAGGTTAGGAAGAAGATTGCAGGTTAGGAAGGTGGTGTTGAGTTCGAGGGTTGGGGCTGAGACAAGGTAGGGGGCGGGGAAATGAGGAAACTGGAGAAATCTGAGTTCATCCCTTGTGGTTGGAGGGTTCCTAGGCGGAAGATGAGGCGTTCTTCCTCCAGCCGTCATGTTGTTATGGTCTGGCGATGGAGGAGTCCAAGGACCTGCATGTCCTTGGTGGAGTGGGAGGGAGAGTTGAAGTGTTGAGCCACGGGGTGGTTGGGTTGGTTGGTTGGTCCGGGTGTCCCAGAGGTATTCTCTGAAATGTTCTGCATGTAGGGCGGCCTGCCTCCCCAATATAGAGGAGGCCACTTTCGTCCCCAGTGACATCACTCACCTGCACAATGACCACGCCGCATACGTCTCCGCCCCACGCCGATTCCGTCACCACGCCTAACCCCGCCCCCATGCCAATTCTCCGTCCACAAGCCTAACCCCGCCCCCACACCGATCTCCATTCGCAAGCCTAACCCCAGTCCCGCCCCGATCCCCGCCCCCACGCCCAACCCCACCCCCACTCCCAGCTCCAGCCCCACACCAGGTCTTAGCTCCCAGCCCTGCCGTGTTTTCACCATCCCTCCAGAACTACCCCTCTCTGAGGATGAAAGATCAGTCCTCGGCAGAGGCCTCACCTTCATTCCCCTATGCTCTCGGATTAATGAATTCAACACGCAGCGAGACATCGAACAACTCTTCCGCCGCCTTTGCCTCCGCGCCTACTTCTTCAACCAGGATTCTTGCCCACCCTCTGACGACCCCTTCTCCCGCCTCCAACACACCCCATCCACCTGGACACCCCGTGCTGGCCTCTTACCTGCCCTCGATCTCTTCATAGCCAACTGCCGCTGCGACATTAACCACCTCAACCTCTCCACCCCTCTCACCCTTGGAACGTGCAGCCCTCCACTCCCTCCATTCCAACCCCAACCTCACTATCAAACAGGCAGACAAGGGAGGCACGGTAGTAGTTTGGCGCACCGATCTTTACACCGCTGAGGCTAAACGCCAGCTCGCAGACACCTCCTCCTACTGCCCCCTTGACCATGACCCCACCTCCCACCACCAAACCATCATCTCCCAGACCATCCATAACCTCATCATCTCAGGGGATCTCCCATCCACCGCCTCCAACCTCACAGTCCCACTGCCCGTTTCTACCTCCTGCCCAAAATCCACAAACCTGACTGCCCCGGCCAAATCCATTGTCTCAGCCTGCTCCTGCCCCACCGAACTCATCTCTGCATACCTCAACACGGTCCTGTCCCCCTTAGTCCAAGAACTCCCCACCTACGTTCGGGACACCACCCACGCCCTCCACCTCCTCCATGATTTTCGCTTCCCCGGTCCCCAATGCCTTATCTTCACCATGGACATCCAGTCCCTGTACACCTCCATCCTCCATCATGAAGGACTCAAAGCCCTCCGCTTCTTCCTTTCCTGCCATACCAACCACTATCCTTCCACTGACACCCTCCTTCGACTGACTGAACTGGTCCTCACTCTGAACAACTTCTCTTTCCAATCCTCCCACTTCCTCCAAACCAAAGGAGTAGCCATGGGCACCTGCATGGGCCCCAGCTATGCCTGCCTCTTCGTAGGATATGTGGAACAGTCCATCTTCCGCAGCTACACTGGCACCAACCCCCACCTTTTCCTCCGCTACATCGTTGACTGTATCAGCACTGCCTCGTGCTCCCACGAGGAGGTTGAACAGTTCATCCACTTTACCAACACCTTCCACCCCGACGTCAAATCTATCTGGACCGTCTCAGACTCCTCCCCGCCTTCCTAGACCTCTCCATTTCTGTCTCGGGCAACCGAATCAACACGGACATTTAATATAAACCGACCGACTCCCACAGCTACCTAGACTACACCTCCGCCCACCCTGCCCCCTGTAAAAACGCCATCCCATATTCCCAATTCCTTCGTCTCTGCCGCATCTGCTCCCAGGAGGACCAGTTCCAATACCGAACAACCCAGATGGCCTCCTTCTTCAAAGACCGCAATTTCCCCCCAGACGTGATCGACGATGCTCTCCACTGCATCTCCTCCACTTCCCGCTCCTCCAATCGCCACCAGGGCAGAACCCCACTGATTCTCACCTACAATCCACCAACCTCCATATACATCGTATCATCCGTCGTCATTTCCTCCACCTCTAAACGGACCCCACCACCAGGGATATATTTCCCTCCCCTATCAGTGTTCCGAAAAGACCACTCCCTCCACGACTCCCTCGTCAGGTCCACACCCCTCACCAACCCAACCTCCACTCCCGACACCTTCCTCTGCAACCGCAAGAAATGTAAAACTTGCGCCCACACCTCCCCCCTTACTTCCCTCCAAGGCCCCAAGGGATCCTTCCATATCTGCCACAAATTCACCTGCACCTCCACACACATCATTTACTGCATCCGCTGCACCCAATGTGGCCTCCTCTATATTGGGGAGACAGGCCGCCTACTTGCAAGTTGCAGAACATTTCAGAGAACACCTCTGGGACACTCGGACCAACCAACCCAACCACCCCATGGCTCAACACTTCAACTCCCCCTCCCACTCCAGCAAAGACATGCGAGTCCTTGGACTCCTCCATCGCCAGACTATAGCAACACGACAGCTGGAGGAAGAGCACCTCATCTTCCACCTAGGAACCCTCCAACCACAAGGGATGAACTTAGATTTCTTCAGTTTCCTCATTTCCCCGCCCCACACCTTGTCTCAGTCCCAACCCTTGAACTCAGCACCACCTTCCTGACCTGCAATCTTCTTCCTGACCTCTCCACCCCCATCCCCACTCCGGCCTATCTCCCTCACCTTAACCTCCTTCCCCCTATCGCATTTCCAACACCCCTCCCCAAGTCCCTCCTCCCTACCTTTTATCTTAGCCTGCTTGGCACACTTTCCTCATTCCTGAAGAAGGACTCATGCCCAATACGTCGATTCTCCTGCTCCTTGGATGCTGCCTGACCTGCTGCACTTTTCCAGCAACACATTTTCAGCTCTGATCGCCAGCATCTGCAGTCCTCACTTTCTGCTAATGTCGTGATCTGCCAAACTAGAGCTTGATACCAAATTTCTTGTTGCATGAATACAATTCCGCCTTTTGAAAATATCAAAATAATCTCTCCAATTCAGTCAACAATACACCTACGCACTTAATACAACTTTTTTTTGAATGACGCTGCTGAGGAGTTACAGATCCTTGTAGAGCAGCCCATTGGCTCTTGACACGAATGACGCGCTCAATGACGTTACGGGCGACGATTGGATGGTGTGTGAACTGCCCGGAGCGATTCCACACAATGTGTAAACGTAAAGGGAACAACAGGGGTTGGGAGAAAAAAGAGGGAGTGAGAATATAAGCCACGGAATCGGAGGTAGGATGTATTCAGCATTTTCTTTTTTTTAGGCGGGGAGGAATAGCATGGGGCGGCTCTCCATTTTTATACACATCGTTACCGTTGATGTCCTGTCTGGGCGTTCACCGCCGTGTGCAGGTTTACGACCATCCGGCGTTGTTTGTTCTCCTCTGGGAGAGCCCGTGGCTCCAACCCGTGCCCCTCCCGTCGTCTTCCTCTATTATTGGCTCTGGGCATGTTTTCACCTTCCGTGGGGACGTCTGGTGGTTCGTGGCGATGGCAGAGGCACCAGCCTGGGGGAGGGGGGCGGGGTTGGGGCTCGAGCTTGCGGAGGTCAGGCGTTCGAATTCCCGGCGTTCGGGCCGCGAGCAGTGACCGTTAACGGCCGTTTCTCCTCACGGGCGAAGGCGCGAGCCGCCTGGGAGGGGGGGATGGGTCTTCGCCCACCCAACCCTTATGGCGCCTTCCCGATAGAGTAGCCAGCTCGGGTATTCCCTTCATGGTCTCTGATCGTTGTGCCTCAACCTTTTGTGCTATCCGCTGAGAACCTTCCTTGTCCCACCGGTTTTTTTTCCCAGCCAACAGTAACGGCCATCCTTCCATTTGCTTCTTTTTCCCCGCCTCTCCCATCAGGAGGACAGGGAAGTACTAATGTTCCAAAATGGGACACCAGGAAAGTTAGCCGAGAGGAATATACCTTCATCCTGCCCTAGTCGGGTGTTCTCCGTATTTATTCGTGAAGTGACTTCTCTGCTTTAATCTCCGCCGGCAAGTAATTCTGGTCCCTTTATTATAACATCGTGGTCCATGCATCGTTTCTCGTCATTAGGACATCTTTAACAATATAACATGTCAAAATGCATTTACTGTCGCTCATGTTACAGAACACATTATTTTCTCTTCAAAACAAAGGGATTTTGTTTTACAAACCCTCTACTCTATTTAACTTGGTGGCTTTTACGATGGGTAATTACAGGAAAGGGGACAAACCGATATGGAAATGAAGTGGGAACATGGGGTTTGGAAGACTGCTCGGGTGAATGATATAAACAAAAGTATGTGAACTGATTGGTCTGTTGAAGTTACCCCCCTGTGGTGAAAGTTAATTTTATGGATAAAGTAGCTTTTCAATAGGATACCCAGCTGCCCTATCTTGATACATAGCCTTGAGTTGCCATTAGGCTGCTTGACTTTTGCAAGGAGACTGAAGGTTCTCATTCAGTCCAAACCTGCGATTTCGGAATACCGATTAAGCAATTTCAATCAAGACTGTCCAATTTGGCGTTTCTTTTTTAATCGCTGCCTTTTATCAGGTTTCAGTTTCTTTTGTAGGTGACATAACAGGCTTTTTTAAATGGTATGTTGTTAGTCTAGAGTGGCACTGACGGTGCTGTTTCAAAAACAGATTTTTTTTAAAGCCGTCCCTTTATTGAAATGCAAATGAATAACAGATGTGGCGTGTAGATTTGTAAAAAGGAAATACAGATCCTCTTTCTGCTTCTATTTTCCCATAGTGAATTTTATTAGCTCGAGCAGTTTTTAATCATTAATTTTAATTTTTATTATCTTGAGGGTACTTGTTAATTATATTCCCACTCTGGAAATCGAATTTGATAATTATGGCACATCAATCGCATTCTGACACCACCGTTTTAAAATATGGCTGACTATATTAATCCACAGACCCTTTATGCTTTTGATATGACTAACTGCTAATGGCTCTCAGGTATACAGTTTTCTCCTTACCCTCAGTTTACCAATGCTGTTGTGCTACCAATTTGAAGATGAGTCTGAACCTTTTGTTTCACCATTCTTCCCTTAATCCAATAATAGATGTGCAAGACTTTTATTTATACAGTAAATATGTGCAATGACTAATTGGGATTGTAGTGATCATGTTGTTCCAACATTGCATAAATTGTCTATACCTGAAGTTTACAACACCTGCTTTGTCATCTGCTGAAATATACATCATTTTAGCTATAGCATTTTACTGTCACTTTGTGATCAAGTATTTATGGATAGCTCAGTTGTTATTATTAAGGCATGAGCAAACTTTTACAAAAACCTTTGGTTACAAAACCAGTTGAATTCATAATTGATTAATAGAATTGACAACCAAACAAGTTGTTTGTAAAATGTACTTAATAACTTTCATGACATCTGATGTTTCGGTGTTGGGGGTGCAAATGTCAAGACCAGCATTTATCCATCCTACTGCCCTTGTGTATAACTTTACTTCACCCATGAATTGGTCTTTTACTTTGTAGTATCAACTTGGGGAGTTTCAATTTAATTGTAATGCTGTACACAAAATTAGCTATCAACTGAGTCTTTGTTCCAAGTATCAATGTTTGATAATGTGCATATTGCCAAACCTCCAGATATTTAATTTAGTCAGACCACAGTTAGTCCATATACTGAGCCTAAAAAACACTAACCAATTGTTTGGCAGATTTAATCTTTGCAAATTAGAAGGTGCCATATTGATTTTGCTGCTGTCAGTTAGTGTACCATTGGTGAATTTCCTCCCTATCAGCATTGGCAGAAACTGAATTGGACTTGTCTTATAAAAACAGTGGATACAAGAGAAGGTCAGAGCCTAGGAATACTGTAGTAGTAACTTCCCTCCTGATCCCCAAAGCCTATCCACCATCTACAAGGCATAGATCAGGAGTATGATGGAATACTCTCCACCTGCCTGGATGGGTGCAGTTCAATACCATCTGGGACAAAGCAGCTCACTTGATTGACATCACATCCACAAACATTCACTCTCTCCTCCACCATGCTCATGTAGCAGCAGTGTGTATTATCTACAAGACGCACTGCAGAAATTTGTCAAAGATCCTTCAACAAATACACTTTCCAAACCCACAACTAGTTCTTTCTAGAAGGACAAGGGCAGCATATTCACTGTCCTAACTTGGAACCCCATGACTTCCTGCAATGTCACCAAGTCAAGATCCTGGAATTCTCTCCCTAACTCCATTATGGGTCTACCTACAGCATATGAACTGCAGTGGTTCAAGGCAATCATTCACCACCACCTTCTCAAGGACAACTAGGAATGACTGGCCTGGCCAGTGACACCCATGTTCCACAAGTGAATTAAAAAGAAAATCCAGTTTTGGAATATGAGCATTTCTGAAAATATTGTTAATATCTGACACTTCCTCAGTTGCATTTGAGAAAGTGCCTTTGCCTTAATTCGTAGCAGTCATTTTGAAGGTACTATCACAATGATGCAAACAGATTCTTCAGAATTTACCCTGTGGGTTCTGAGCACATCCATAGGGCTCCAGTAGGGGTTAGAAATGTGCACTGAGAGAAACAGTGTGCCTTTTCACCTGAGGAATCAGTGAACTTTGCCATCCAGTTAAGAATAACGGGCAGGATTCTAATCTGGAGGCATACCAATTTGAGAGCAATATTAGCAGGTTTCCATGGCAGGCAAATGGGAGCAAAGTATAAGCCTTTTTTTTTGTCAATGTAATTTAAGAGTAAAAGTCACCTTTCCAGCATTGAGGGCCCACTTTGGGTTTGGGATTTTTTTTTATTGGGGTAAACAAAGAAACGGAGATATTCTAAATTTGCCTGGTGCACTGGCTCAAACGTCCTCCGGACGGCTAAAATAGACTGTTGGGGAAGATCCCAATTACGCTCATTCAGTTCACCTTAAATGGCCACTGGTTAGCTTAATCTTCTCCTTGCCACAGTTTGAGGATTTCCACAGGTAGCCTTAACACAATCCAATCCTATCTCAGGACAAGCAATAAAAAGCCCCATTTCCATCAGGAAGTGGGGGACTAGAACAAAGGCCTTTGGGTACCATTATTGCCTATCCTGTTACTCTAAAATCTCCAAGCCTACGTTCACCACCTCTATTCCTGTGTAGATATCAAGTTAATGAGTTGCTGTCCCATGTTCATATAAGTGGTGGAAGTCACCAGTTTAGAATGTGCTACTAAAATATTTTCAACAATTTAATAGATTAGATTACTTAGTGTGGAAACGAGCCCTTTGGCCCAACAAGTCCACACCAACCCGCTGAAGCGCAACCCACCCAGACCCATTCCCCTACATTTACCTCTTCACCTAACACTACAGGCAATTTAGCATGGCCAATTCACCTAACCTGCACGTTTTTGGATTGTGGGAGGAAACCGGAGCACCCGGAGGAAACCCACGCAAACACTGGGAGAATGTGCAAACTCCACACAGGGAGTCGCCTGAGGTGGGAAATGAACCCGGGTCTCTGGCGCTGTGAGGCAGCAGTGCTAACCACTGTGCCACTGTGCCGCCCAAAATTTAACAGCTTGTACAAACTTGCAACCCTGATAGGCCACTGGGTAGAAAAAGTGGGTGTTTGGATGGGATGTCAACCAAGTAGAAACCTACTGGGTAGTAGGAGAAAGTGAGGACTACAGATGTTGGAGATCTATGTTAAAAAAGTGTGGTGCTGGAAAAAGCACAGCTTGTCAGGCAGCATCTGAGGAGCAGTAGAGTCAACGTTTTGACTATAAGCTCTTCATCAGGAAGGTCGATAATGGTAGCAAAGGCCTTTGTTCTAATCCCTCAGTTCCTGATGTATATGGATCTTTTTATTGTCCTGAGATAGAATGAGATTGTGTATATCAGGGCTTCCTGATGAAGAGCTTATGCTCGAAATGTTGACTCTTCTGCTCCTCGAATGCTACCTGACCAGCTGTGATTTTCCAGCACCACACTTTTTGACCTATTGGATAGTGTCAAGCTTTTTGACTATTACGGCAGCTGTTCTTATTTGGACAAACGGGAAGTATTCCATTGCACATCAAATAGCTTTGTAACTGGTGGAGAGGCTTGCTGGAGGTGGGCCACCTTTGGGGTACCTGTCTTCTGATCTGCTTTAATTTCTGTAGCATTTGAATGACTTGTTTAGTATCTAGCCAATGGAATCCCTTAAATGTTGGTGAGGACTTGTGATCAATCACTTCTTGGAGGTTGTGTTTTGAAGAAGTTACCAAGGTGATAGATGAGAGCAGCATGGTAGATGTCTGTCTGCACTTTAGCAAGGCCTGCAACAGAGACCCACATGGGTAGTCTGGTTTGTAAAGTTAGATCACGTGGGATCTAGTGAGAGGGAGCCACTTGGATAAAAATTGGCTTGACAGAAGATCAAGGATGGTAGTAAAGGATTATTATTCGGACTGGAAGCCTTTGACCAGAGGTGTGCTGCAAGGATTGGTTCTAGGTCCACTGTTGTTCGTCATTTATGTAAACGATTTAATGAGAATGTCGGAGGTATGGTTAGTAAGTTTGCGGATGACACCAAAATCAGTGGTGTAGTGGACTGTAAAGACTATTATCTAAGAGCACAATGAGATCTTCATCAGTCGGGACAAAAGGCCAAGAAGTGGCAGGTTTAATTTAGATAAATGCGAGATGTTGTGTTTTGGTGAGGCAAACCGGGGTAGGACTTGCGCAGTTAATGGCAGGACCCTGAGAATGTGGTTGAACAGAGGGGTGGGGTTCATTGTTCCTTGAAGGGATGTTGCATGTAGACCCGGGTGGTAAGGAAGGCATTTGGCACACTTGCCTTCATTGGTGAGAGCATTCAGTACTGGAGTTGAGGTGGCTATACAAGACATTGGTGAGGCTACTTTTGGAACACTGCGTACAATTCTGGTTGCCCTGATGTTGAACTAGAAAACTCACATGGAAAAGAATTCCAAGGATGTTGCCAGGACTGGAGGGTTTGATTTACAAGGAGAGGCTGGTATTTTTCACTGGGGTGTCGGAGGCTTTTTTTTTTGGGAGGTGGGGGGTGGGGAAGTACGGTGACCTCAGAGGTTTATATGATCATGGGCCTGGTTAAAGTGAATACCAAGGTCTTTTTCCAAGGGTAATTGAGTCCAAAGCTAGAAGATACAGATTTAAAGTGAGAAAGAAAAGATTTAAAAGGGACTTAAGGGGCAGCTTTTTCATGCAGAAGGTGTTGCGGGTATGGAATGAGTTGCCAGAGGAAGTGGTCGAGACAGGTACAATTACGACACTTAAAAGGAAAAGTTTAGTGAAAGATGGGCCAAACGCAGACAACTGGGACTCATTCAATTTAGGGCCTGGTCGGCAGGGACGAGTTGGATCAAAAACTCTGTTTCTGTGTTGTATCACCCTATGATTCTATTCTGCAGTAGAAATATTATTTGCTATTCGTCCAAGACACCGGGTTATCAAAGTCTTGCTTCATGCGGGCATGATCTGTGTTCTTATGAGAAGAATTATTATTGTAAAGGGAGCTGAATGTTGTGCAGTCATTAGTGAATAGTTCCATTTAAGACCTTGCGATAAAGTGAAGGTGATTACATAGGACGTACATAGGGCCCATGTAGTGGTTGTGACTCTACCTCTGAGCCAGGAGACCCAAATTCAAGTCCCATCTGCTTCGAGGTGTATAACTTTATCTCTAAACACTGGTTAGAAAATATGGACACATCACACAATTGGTAAGTGGTACATTTTGTTAGTTGTGCTTCTCTCTTGTGTCCTCCTGTCTGATTTAAATCTGCCAACATAACTTTGTCTTCCCTTGTGACTTTATATACTTATCTGGTTTTCCCTCATGCATCTATACTATTCACCATTTCCATCATTCCCTCTCATAGTGATTTCCACATTCTCACCACTCTTTGGGTAAAGAAGTTTCTTCTGAATTTCTTGTTGGATCTCTTGGAACTATCCTGGGTTGATGATGTTTTGTTATGCTTTTCCCCTCGAGGAAACATTCTCTCATTCCCTCTCCCCTTTTTCTCCCCATCCTTGCTGTATTAAAGCATCTCATGATTTTAATACCTTTAGGTTACCCCACATGCTTTTTGTCAGGATAAATGAGACCAACCTATTCATTCTTTCTGGTGTACCTACCTAAAAGATGTTGCTAGGACTGGAGCGTTTGAGTTGTAAGGAGAGTTGGATAGGCTGGGACTTTTTTTTAGCATTTCATGTCATCATCCTTGTAAATCTCTGCACTCATTGCAGTCTTTTCTGTGTCCTTTTTAATATATTGTGACCAGTAATGCTTCCAATTTTGAAAATTTGGTCCAAAGTTCCACATAATAGTAAACCTTCCCTACATTTCAAATTTATCTAGTGTTTGGTTTTGTTTGTTTTTGTGCAGCCATGCTAACTGTTGGGACTTTTAATCGTTGGTGAACTTTTCTCAAATCCGTTTGTTCCTATACCCTAGCTGGGCATTCACATTCCAAGCTTTTTTTCATTTAACCTCTATTCTTTCTAACAAAGTATACTACACTTGTAATGAGCTTCATCTGCCCTTCTTTAAAACATGTACTGCTGTAATTTGTCACTGTTCTCCATAATGACAATCCCTTTTCCTTCTCACTCTTCCACATCCTACCAACAAATTTGATGTCACCTGTACATTTTAGATGTTTTGGATTGTAAAGTAACGTGTGGTTCAACAGCGGTCCTAGCACTCATTCTATGGAACACCACTTCCCACTTATCTTCATTCTGAAGAACTACCGTTTACTCCCACATTCAGCTCTCTGTCTTAAAGCCAGTTAGCAATCCCATTGTGCTTTTGCCCCCAGAGATTGCGTTCAGTAACTTTCCTTAGTTGATTATGGGGCTTCTTTACTGAAAGCTCCAAATACTCCATAGGTATGTCGAAACATCCCAGAGCAGCCATGCAGACCTCCTACAGAATGATATCCTTCGATTGAAATGATTTGCCTTTGACACGCTCCAATTTGCCCCATTTCAAATTTTCTTCAGGGGTTCGGATCCCTAACTAGAATTCGTACAGTGCGAGAAGAGGCAATTCGCCTCAGAGTCTGCACCGTCCCACTGAAGACCTTGCGATTTGAGATATGGTGAAAAAAAGTACTTTGGAAATTATTAGGCCGTGCTAGCTATTAAGTGGTTTTGAATAAGTAAGTTTAGTTGTTTAACTCAGAAGATCCTTGATATTCGACCTGAGAGGTTCACTTTTGCCCTGCCGGGTGACCATCAGGAATTTGGTTGCTTCATTTTTAATAAATAGAACGACGTGTTTCGTACATCCTAATACATACTGTTGAGTAAGCTCTGTGTCCTGGTATGAAGTTTTCCACGTACAGGTACGTGAGAGTTAAAGGGGAGGAGATAGTGTCCGGTTCTTGCTCAAACTGCGCCACCCTTACCAGTTAAAGTTGTGTATTCTGTATCTTTCAATTAGTCCACGGAGAAATTTCGAGAGTCGCACATTCAGCTCAGGGCACTTTCCGCGTTTTTTAAAAAGAAATCAGGATCCTAGTTCCGCAATAATCTGGTGTCGGCTTCTTACTATTTAAAAAAAACTCGGTTGAAAAGGAAGGGATCGAATTGCAGTGTTCGAGAGGCGATCGATTGCGGACTCTTAGAGTTCTTGCCATTTGAAGTGTTGCGATTACAAGTTTTGAGGGCTATCGACTTTATTAACTGGGTATGCCTTAGAATTTTATTTCGGATTCTGTGCGAAACTCGAACATTTTGGTCCAGGCGTTACGACTTCGAGCATGATGTCACTGTCTGTTCATGTTAGTTTAAAAGGCGAGTGCTGGAGTTTCGATGGTTTACCGCCCCCTATCCGAATATAGAGATGATGTCAGAGTCTATTCTTCGCAATGTTCAGCTGCAATTCATCTGTTGATTTTGAAACAAAATTGAATTTTTAAAATTTAACCACCAGTTAATTGTTTCTTTACCTGCCTCCCTTCGAAAAAAGCTCAGTTAGGAACAGTTTGCTCAATGGGGCATTTTGTTATATTTCTGCCCGGCCGTGGACTTCTCTAGAAGCGACTGCTGCATTTTGGTATTGGAGCCAAAAATGTAAAGGGAAAAAATCCGAATAAATAGTCGGAATTATAATAGGAATGGTTGAACTGAACTAAGCTATACTTACACCCCTATCTTCATGAAGGAACAATTGCTTGGTGATGTTTTGGATGAGTCATTTATTTTTGTCCCAGTATCACAGCCCCAACAGATCATTAAATATGAAAACGTTTGGGAGCCAGCAGAATTGTTTAGTTGAATCGCTGGAAGACCTGCACAGCCTGAAACTAAATTGGAAAATTTTCAGTATAATATTAGGTCAAGATGGCAGTAAGTATTTTTATTTCTGAAGATATGTTAGAAACAGCAGTAGGCTATTCAGCCCATGCAGCCTGCTTTGACATACAATTAGATAATGGCTGAGCAACTATCTCAATTCCACTAAGTAGTGCTCTCTCCACATCCCTTGATTTTATTAGTCTCCAGGAATTCCTTGATTTCTGCCTCAAACATGCTAAAAGATTGAGCTTCCATAAATTCTGTGTGGTTAGAGATTTACCACAGTGGGGGAAAAAATCATCTTCATCTCATTCTTTTGAAGGCAACCAGATAAGTTGCAAGTCTGAGGAGTTTCACAACGTATGTTTCTGACTATATTTTAGCCCAAGGCAATATTCATACGTATCTGGTCATACCAATTTTTATCCTGTTTGTACACTCCATTTTGTGTTTGATACATTTTTCCATATTTTAAATAAGCTGATTACTCAGAGCGGTTGAAGACGAAAATGAGATTCGAATGGGCTGTTCTCAGTATCTATATGCATGTGTCATTGATACTACTCTTATTACTGGATGATCTAATATCCTGCAGTTAATCATCCATTGTTGTATTAAAATTCTTTCTTTATTTTTCTGTATTTTCTTTTGCAGATGTATTGCTAAATTTCATCACGTGAAAATCATTTGACCCACGTTGTTGATTTGGCATTTTAGATGTGCCATTGAAAATGTCATCTGGTTCTTTATGTAGGGCAATGAAAATTGGCACTTGCCTGTAGCAGTTCAGAGAATGTTGGTGAAGCAAGAGAAACTCATTCACCTAAGTTGATGCATGACACAAGTTCAGGGAAAGGGAGTGTTTATAACTGGTGAAATATGCTCATAAGTAATCAGGAAAGAAAAAGGAAACTGACTGCAATGCATTTTTTATCCTCAGCAGAGCAAAATTTTTTGGAGCAGCTCTTCCTGAGATTTACTTGCCGTGTTCATTACAATACCATCCATTACATTACATTGTTTTCCTGCCTGTAGTGACTCCTGATTTATGCATTCTTAAGCTAAAGAATCACATTAATTTTTCAAGAAATTTATTATCTCTGACTTAGTTTTCCTGGATTCCACAGTTAGCTGGGTATTCCTTGATTAGGTTAAACTGTGTTCTGTCTTTTTTTCCTCCTCCTTTCCTTGTCATCCCTTTCGCAGCCACCTTTCCCCTTGTCCCTAGTAAAAGGTACTCCCAGACAAGTTTCTTGCTCTGCTCCTTCCCAGCTGTTTACTGCTTCTGCAGTCACAACTGTTTCACTCATTAACAAGCCAATTAGCATAAATGCAAGAGAAAAACAAAAAAAGAGAAGCAGTGGTGCTAATGCTGACCCTTGGAGAACATTGTGTATTTTCCTAAAGTCTGAAAAGCAGCCATTCGCCACCACTTTATTTCCTGTTATTCAATCAAGTTGCAATCCATGCTGCACCTTCCCCTTGTATTTTGTTGGCAGGCCTTTTTTTTTTCACAGCACTTTGTCAAATGCTGTTTGGAAGTGTGTATAAGGCGAATCAACTCCCATTTCCCCCAAATGTCTGTTATTTTGTTGAAAAATTCTAACAATTCAGTTAACACTCTGCTTTGAACACATGGTTGTTTTATCTTTATTAGTCCTGCTTTTCCGAGTTAATGTTCTTGTGTTGGTATATCGTCTCAACATTTTACTACCACTAAAGTTACGCAGATTGACTTGTAGTTTTATCCATGTATCCTTGTTGTTCACCCTTTCTGTTTTGTCTGTCTTTTTTATTATACAGGGAGTTCTGACTTTGATTTCTATCCCCCACTTCATTGGAATATACTTTGACCCTACCTAAACTGCTCATTTTGAAAAACAGCCTGCTATGACATTGCAACTAATATAGTGATCAAGAAAATTCTCTTGGACACACTCAGCCATAACCTTAAACCAACCAATGCAATAATACAATACCAAACTGGTGTCATAAAACTAGTCCAATATCATCATATTTTAGTAAAAGAGTTAGTCAAAGGGTTGCAGCTTTTGTTAGACCTCATTGATGTTTCTTTTAGTTGTCTTAATTGCTGTTCCTTGTATTTAATAAAGGGCAGACTGGTATTGGAGACAACTCAAAAGAGATTCATTGATTTCAAGAATGAAGGAATTGACTTAAAGAACAGATAAACAGGTTGGGTCTTTATTCATTGCAGTTTAGGATAATAAGTGGGCACTCATTTAAAACTGAGGTGTGAATGAATTTCTTCCAAGTGTAGTGATTATATCTGGAATTCTCCAACTCCGTTGTGAAGGCTTAATCACTGAAAGTACTCAGGAGGTAGTTAGGTTTTTGAAGTTTTGGGAGTTTAGAGTATGGAGAGCAAGCTCAAAAAGAACTGAGACCAGGGATGATTAGCCCTAATCTTATTATATGGTGAAATAGGCTAAAGGGGCCAAATGGCCTACTGCTACTCCTATATTCTGTATAGTAAGCTGTTAGTGAACATTGTCAAGTAGTTTGGTGGGAGGTTTCCAAACAATAAAAATAGAGACCAACTTCCAGAAACCTGCATAAGAGTAGGACCACGTCGTTGCATTCCTTCTCCAAAACAACAGGATTTTTAAAATTCCAATGTTTCAGTGGCAAAGCCACTCTACTGATGGTTTTTGGATTGTAGGAAATCTATACTGTAACTAACAGCTCCAACAATTTTTCAAGCAAAAACATAAATGCCATAACAGTTTCACATTAAATACTGTCCATCGCGTGCAATATCTCCTGAAGGCAAGGTTTGTTCAAGTGTTTTGTGGTTCATTGAATAGTAGCATGCATGGATGTTGTAGAGGTAACTGAATCAGTTTTTAAAAAGTAGTATTTACTATGGTCCTTTTTGTGTATTATCTGCACCATTAATTTCATTAGTTTGGAGAGTAAAAATATGCTCATCACATTTTTGATTTACATGTAACTTGCTAAGCTGCTTTTGTATTCTTTGCAAACCTTGCATGTATTCAGCCATCACACCATGTGGTCATATATTTGTGAGATGGTGCACTGTGCATGCCAAGCTGTGGCATGTCTCCTCTCTTTTCTTGCACTTCCCCACCCCACCCCACCCCACCCCACCCCAAACCTGTCCCCAAACACCCCAAAAATCCACCAAGCACCATAATCTCTAACTTTGTGTTTCCATACATGAAAAACATAGGGAATAGGGACAGGAGTATGTATATGGCACATTAAGCCTAAATCCCACCTGATCCAGTGGTGTGTAAAAACATTTCTGAACATAAAATTTAAACCAAGTTCTACTTGCCATGTGAGTACAGTCTGTTCTGCTATAACACGTTTCTTCAACACTAATTGAGTTTAACGCAATTGAAGAATTTAGATCGTTATTTGTAGAACACAAATTTTCCTTGCCTGTATTCACTATAATGCGATTCTGGCCCCATTGGTTTAAATGGCCCGGCTATTGTGTACTTTTCTTAATGAGATCAAATAAGAACAGAACTACTGTGTTATATTAGAACCAACTTTAGTGACTATGGTTTATATTCCTTCACTCTCTTCCCCCACCCTGCCCACATACACATGCACTATCATGTCCCTGATTTATATGACACTGGCCCATGTTCTGCAGTAACAATTCTCCATATATAAAATTGGGCCCACTCCCCAGTTTATTTGTGGATAGATGTCGCAGAATTCTCCACCTCCATATCCTTATTCTATGAGGATGTCTAAGAAAGGGAAAAGGTGGTGGAGGTTTATCAAACTATCTTTAATCTTTTTACCAAAATTTTCATGTTGGATGCATCATATACCCTGTCAGCCTATTGAAAATGAGCAATGTCATGGCTATGTTTTAATTGCCCTTTCTAAGCAAATTATTTCCAATTTTTATAGAAGTCTAAAAGATAGAGCCTATAGGTTATGTAGGTTTTACATATCCATTTTATTGGCAATCATCATCAGAAAAAGCATACTTTCTGAAGTATAAAATGTTAAAGAGACATCTGTGTTCATAGAAGCCAGACTTTGTTTAATCAAAATGATCTTGTCCCATTTGGAGAAATTTGTGACAAGATTAACTAGAAGACCAAATTTGTTGAACAACTTCAAAGTAATGATGCAGTTTTGAGTTATCAATTTGCCGGCATAACTGAATTCCTCTCTAGATTATAAGGCAGCCTCTGTCTCATCTGTGAGTGAAGTCTGCTATGGCTTTCGAATGAACCCTTGGTTGTAGCTAATTGAAGGGCAATTTTATTTCCTACTCATTAAAATCAGTGGGCTGTAATCAGCTTTAAGTTGATCAGATCTGTTCAGAGTTGAATGCAAGTTGTTTTCCTTACATTATTGTTTTTCAGGTATGAATGCTTTGCTTAGATTTTATTGGTCAGACAGCAGTACATATAATTTTAGTTTCTTTGGGTCTGTCACTACATAGTTAGTATATAGCAATAAGGATAAAATGTTGCCATTCTGCAACTTTTTGTTTCTTTGCAGTTGATGTATTCATCTGAAACGCAAGAGAGCCATTATCTGCTGTAGCTTTTTAGCCAGCGTACCTGATTCTCTCAAATTAACTAAGTAACTGGATGATTTAAAATTGCAGAAACAAGAGTCATAATTGCATCTGTTTTCACGTTTTGTGGATAAATATGCAGTATCATTTTTCTGAAGAGTTCCTGCAAAGGTGAACTTAATCAATAAATTTCTAGCTACAGACAAAACATCCATGTTCAATAGCCCTTCCATATTGTTAGCCATCTCCTATAGGATTCAAAAAGAAGTATTGAATTTGACTGCGGTATCCCAAACTAATGAAAATCTGTTTTAGTTGAGGACAGATCTCAAACTTCTGAAGCCATAGCTTTTGTAATTCATTTTCAAGTTTATTAACATATAGTCGACTGCTAGACTTTTTCCTGTCTGTGTGTAGTTAAGCCTTTTGAATGGATACTTTATTTTACCATTTCTATCACCAAATGTTGACAATGAGCATATTGGTAAATGAGTCTTGGTTAAGAGGAAAGTCCCACAATTAGTGTTGTAATCCCACATTGTTTCAAATTCTAAACTATACCTATTACAATGGCTGTATTCATTTTTCATACTCCAGCCCTTTTTTTGTCTGCATTATAGATGACATTCCAGAGTTAAATCTAAGGTGTATTTCATCTCCTGTGCCTATGTTGATTTCCAGTAGAGTTCTGTGAAGGAAGAGGGCAATATGCTTAGTATTTTGTCTCTTTTCTTGTGTCAATTTTGGTTTTGGATCAACTCCCTTGCCTCTCATTTTAAAAAAAATGGGTTTGAGCTTTCCTCCAGTTTTAATCGTCCTGGGCAGGCTGTCATTTGAATGTAGTATAACACATGTTATTAAAACTCAACCATGTGTGCTCTGGTGTTTGTGTTTTTTTTTAAAAAAACACAACGCTCCAAACTGTTTTGACTGAGGAGCCTCAAATAAAACTGCCGAAACAGATTACTGAATTATTTGTTTCTTGCTATTCACTGGATCTCTTGCGTCAACCACCAAAGAGATTGGATGTGAAGCAATTTTGGACTAGGTGAAAAATGTTTTATAATTGGTACTGCATTCTTTTCACTGTCACCAAATCTTGAAGACTTTTGAATGAAGGAATGAATTTACATAGGTTATGCCTGTTGTTTGTAATGAAGCATAGTTGCGGCACAGAATGTTGTACATATCTGGTCAGGGGTAAGTTCCTTCATTCAACTGAAATGTAAGGCTGACAACAGACATAATCAAAGGGACGTATACCTGGATAGTATGCTACCTCTGCTATTGTGACACACTAAAGCTTCATATCCTACCCTATTTTGCACTGGTGTAGAATTCAGAGGATGGGCAAGAAAGTTGTAAAAGATTTCACCCACCATCAGGTGGGGAAGATCTATAAGTAGTATTAATTGCTTTAGACAGGCATCTGAGGTTTATCTCTATCTTTTTTGGCAGCATGGGGCTGAACCATATTTTGAAATGTACTACCTTGCTACGAAATGCACAAGTGAATGAGCAGGTGAGGTGTGGATATGGAGACAAACAGTAAGCATTACAGAGGAGCGGGTCATATAAATACCCTGTGACAGGCTATCAATAAAAGTGGGTGTGGTGGGTTGCTGTGACAAGTAGTCAGCACCACCGAGTGGAGCCTCAAGCTGAAAACTCTCACAGAAGGTGGCAGACCTGAGTGGAACTTAAGACATAATGATTTTTCTAGTCTATGCTTAACTGTCAGTAGTAATAAAATTTTAAAAAAACAAGAGTTCATATTCCATTTCATTATGTCTGGGGAGCTCGGGCCAGTGATTTACACATCCTGCATTGTGAAATGCTAAATGTTCCTAATTTTTGATATCCATGTGTGCAGGAGGTGGCTGTGGCTGGGGCAAATTGAGCCCAGCATTTTGGTGCTTAAGTGACAATTCCGGATGCATTATAGTGCATTTGAGGCTGAGAGGCTTGTGGTTAGCAAGTTTTCAGGAGCTAGTCAGCCCACAACTTAACAAAGCATAGGCAGTGAGGAAAATAGTGTTCTTTCCCCCCCCCCTTTTTTTTTGGATGAAATAAGGGAAACAACCATGCATCTCATTTTATAAACTCTATTTTGGCCTTGGTTAACTCGGTGACAGTTGCTCAATGGAAGCCAGCAGAACCAAGATCATGGCAATGTGAATGGTCCAGCTGCTTGGGTTATGGGAATGGAGCTGAGGCAAAAGTGTGGAAGAGCAGAAATGGTGCTGTGTTAGTGAGGAGAATAGATGGGTGCTTCAGTAGCTGTAGATATGACTGCAGAATCTATGTAGCCTCCTAGATGTCATGGTCCAGGATGTCATGGAACTGCTGCAGGTATTCTGGGAGGGAGGGGTCCTAACATGGACAGCAATGAGCTCCTGCACACAGACTTCAGGAAGTTTAGATAGCAAATTGAAAAGCAGAACTTCAAAAATAATAATCTCCGAATTACTTCTGGTGCCATGCCATAGTGAATATAAAGATAGAGCAGATGAATGAATGCTTGGAGAGATGGTGCATGAGTGAGTGCTTTAGATTCCTGAGGCAATAGAATCATTTGTGGAGGAGGGGTAAACTGTGTATTGGATGGGTTGCATCTGAACAAGAACAGAGCCAGCATCCTCACTGGCAGCTTTTTCAGTGCTGTTGGGATGCACTAAATTGGCAGTGGGAAGGTAATGAGGAATTCAAGTTAAAATGCAAATGAGTGAGTCTAGAAGGCGGAGGAAACAGGTTAGAGAAGCAAGGAGTCAATATGTCTAGCTAAATGGAATATATTTTCATGCAAAGAGCCTGGAGAATAAGGTAGATGAGCTGAGGGCATTGGCACATGATAGTATGATATCAATAGATTTGACTGAGAGTTGGCTGAAAGTTGGATGTAGTTGGCAGCTGGTTAAAAAGTGTTTAGATGAGGCAGAGAGGGGGAATAGAAGAAGATAAGATGAAGATTGGAATATTGATCAAGGAATCACTTAGGATTCCTAAGTGGTAGGATGATGTCTTGGATTTGTCAAATGAGGCAATGTGGGCAGAGGTGTTTTTTTTTAAAAAACATAAGTTCTGTAGGTCTTTGCAGATACAATGGGCTGAAAGGCCTCCTTTGCTTTCAATGACTAAGTCTCCTATTCGCAGGTCGATAACTTTGGTTGATGCTAGGACCAAATGGTAAGATGAATATAGCATTAGTCTTTGTTTACAATTGCAATTTGCAATGCTTCACACATTTACACTTTTGATTTCTTAGAATTGTCCAGCACAGAAGGCATTTCAACATTTCTTGCCAGTGCTGATTCTATGAAAATTATCCAATTGTTTCCAATCCCTTGTTCTTCAGCTGTAATCCTTCAAAATGTTTCTTTTTCAACTCTGTCCTATTTTCTTGCAAACGTTGGAATTGAATCTGCTTCCACAGCCTTTGCCCTATGCAGGCCAGATTTGACACGTGTTCCAAACACAGGCTGCCACTAAAGATAGCTGACGAGAGTAAAGTTATTCCATGACATCAGTCAGCTGTGACATCAGGGTCCTGTTGTGCCAGTATATCTCTGCATGTGCACAGTGGCGTCATGATTGTGATGCATGTTGACGTCAGCACAAGTACCAGCTTTGCTTCACCTGCTTTCTCCAAAGCATCAGTTCATTATAACAATCATTTCGGAAATTCGTCTAGATCAGAACAGTGGTTGTTCTGAGGAACGACTGACTATTTGCAGCAGTAGGCTTCCTGTAGTTTCAAAGATCATTGCAGTCATTGGTAAATTGCATGATCTTTACTCTCATCCAAGTTAAAAATCACACAACACCAGTTTATAGTACAACAGGTTTACCTGGAAGAACTAGCTTTCGGAGCACTGCTCCTTCATCAGATTGTTGTGGAGTATAAGATTGTAAGACACCAAATTTATAGCAAAAGAACTTCTTTAAAAAAGTTCTGGGATTTGCATATGAAAGAATTGAAATCAATGTGGTCACTCCAAAGGATGAGCGACTTACCGAACAATCCAGGTCTTTTTCAATATGTAATTTCAATAGCACCAGACTGAAAACTTTAGCTATAAATTCTGTGTCTTACAATCTTATACTCTACAATAACATGATGAAGGAGCAGCGCTCCAAAAGCTAGTGCTTCCAGATAAACCTGTTGGACTATAACCTGATGTTGTGTGATTTTTAAATTTGTACACCCCAGTCCAACACCGACCTCTCCAAATCATGAATATTTTCATCAAATCCATATTAGTAGCAGGGTTTTGCTGAAGAGATTGATGGAGTTCCACCTGGAAAAGTGTGAATGATTTAATTTTGGAAGGTCAAATTTGAATGCAGATTAGAGTTAAAAGCAGGATTCTTGGCAGTGTGGAAAAACAAGAGGGATGTTGGGATCCATGTCCATAGAGCTCTCAAGTTGCCAACCAAGTTGAGAGGGTATAAAGGTGTCTGGCAGGAGTTCAACATGGCAGTGACTCAGTAGATCTGCCCTGCTGAGCTCTACACCAGAACCCAGATAAAATGGTGCACTCACCCTCCCTTTTATTACCCGATGTGGTAGAAATAGTTATTTTTTTGACCTGTAGAATTGCTCAGGGCTAGTTTAAAATAGTTAGGAAAATGACCAAAGGCAGCAAGGATCACAGCAAGCAGAGACCACTGCCCCCCACCCCCCGGCAACAACAGACACACCCGAGGCCGCAGCGTCCACCTCCGTGATTGCTCTAGGGAACTTTATCTGTGTATTTCTGTTCTACCAGGAGTGCCTAGGGTTACGGTATGGATGGGACGGGTTAAGTGCCCACTTTTAACTTTCTTTTTATAAGATGTGTGTATTTTTTCTTCGTTGTCTGGGGTGGGTGCACTGCTTCAGCTAGAAGGAGCCGTGGAGGGGTTAGTGGGTAGTATGAGCGCCCCCTGTGAGCAAGGGAGAAAGTCTCCTTTCATTTGTGTTATATGTTGATAAGTTGTAGAAATAGCTGTTAGAAGTTTTGATTTGGTAGTTTTGGAAGTTGTATTTTTAAATTTATACTAACTGTTTACAGTTTTTCACTCAGCACACTGAGTGGGGTTCTTCCTCTGGGGGATCATGGACTGCTTCGGATGGCTATGGCTAGCCATTCGTTTAAATGGTGCACTAGGAGTGTTTACGGGGTGTCATTCCCCAATTGAGAAAAGGATACTTTCAAGTCTGAGAAAAGGATACTTTCAAGTCTTAGAAAAGAGAGGGTCGATGTAGCCTTGCTGCAAGCAACACATTTAACCGATAAGGAGCACTTGAAGTTACAGCAGGGTTGGTTCAGGCAAGTGTTTTTCCCACCCTTTTAATTCAAAAAGTAGAGGAGTTGCTGTACTCATCCGGAAGAATCTCCCATTTCAAGTGTTAGACCAAATCGAGGATGAATATGGCCAATTTATAATTCTTAAAGTTTTCATATATGGAGAGGAATATGGAATTTTGAATGTATATTGCTTTCCCGGCATATCCCCTCAAATTTTTAACAGATGTGCTTTCCAGATTGATGACCTTGGGGCACATCACGCAATTGTAAGGGGAGACTTTAATGGTCTTATTGAGTGGGCAGGATGCCGAGGGGTCTTGCAGGTATGTCCCTGCAACCCAGGCAGTTGGTGGACCTGAACAAAAAGCTGGGGTTGGTGAATGTGTTGGCATGTCTTCACCCTGAAGGTAAGGATTTCACCTTTTTTCTCTAATCCACAAGTGCTATACTAGAATTGACTTTTTTTTGGTCCCATCAACCTTTTTGAATTTGGTTCTGTCTTGCAGAATGGGAATGTAGCCATTTCTGATCATGCAGCAGTGTACATGGAGATCAAAGCCAGTGGTAACGGGATAGGCTCCCAGCATTGGCACATGGGCTCGTTTCTCTCGAAAGATATAAAGTTCATAAAGTATTTTTCGCAGAAATTTAAACTCTTTTGGGACATTAATTTGGGTACGGTCAGTAGGCCGTCTGTGCTGTGGGAGACTGTTGAGGCCTATGCATGAGTTCAACTATTTCTTACTCAGTGACCAGGAAGAGGCAGAGGGGAGAGCAGCAGCGTTTGCTTGAGGCTCGCCTGAAGGCAGCTGAGTTATCGTACTTTGACAGGCTATCTGTAACCAAATTGCAGCGGATTACAGCCCTCAGGGCTACTTTGAATGCTGCGCTCACCCAGAGAGCAAAGAGGGAAATCTCTTTTGAGAAACAGATGTTATTTGAGAATGGTGATAAACCGGGTAGATATCTAGTATACCTGGCCAGAAAGAAGAATGCCCCCCGATCCATCATATCCATCAGAGTGTGTGCTGGTACTTTTACTTGCAATGCCAAAAAGATTAATGAAGCATTTAGGAAGTTCTACTGAGCTGTACCGGTTGGAAGTGTGAGAAAAAATTGATGAAGATGGAGTCCTTTCTTAAGACCTTGGACCTTCTGGGTGTAACTTCAGAGCAGGTATCCTTTCTGAATGCCCCCCTCTCAATCCAGGAAATACATGAGGCAGTGAGGCAGCTCCAGAGTAGTAAAGCGCCCCGGCCCAGACGGATTTCAAAATGAGTTTTATAAGGAGTTTATAGACGTGCTGGCCAGGCCACTCTTGGAAATGTACAACTATTCATACAGTCAGGACTGCCTCCCATTTTCTGAGAGGAGCAAATATTTTTCTTATTTTTAAGAAATGGAAAGCCCCAGAGGATTGTTGTTCCTGAATGTGGATTTGAAAATGCTGGTGTAACAGTTGGACAGGGTTTTGCCTTTCATTGTAAAGGAAGACCAGACAGGTTTTATCAAGGATCGTAAGTCAACTAATAACATTAGAGGAGTATTGAACATGGTCCAGATATGCCTGCAAGGTTCGATTCCAGGCTTGGTAGTCTCCCTGGATGCAGAGAAAGCATTTGACCTGGTGGAGTGGCCATACCTCTTTTATGTACTGAGGGGTGTTTGCCAAGTGGGCGGCAGTGTTATGTAGTGACCCGAAAGCAGCAGTTCTCACTAATGGTATGCAGTCAGTTAATTTTAATATCAGCAGAGGCAGCTGACAGGGGTGCCCTCTGCACCACTATTATTTACATTGGTGATTGAGCCACTGGCAGAGGCCATCTGGAGGGGTCCTAACATAATCGCTCCAGCGATAGGGTCAGGCAGGCATAAGGTCACCCTCCATACGGATGACGTTCTTCTCTTTTTAACTGATCTGATGATACTTAGTGCAAGTGATTAATCTATTTGGTTTGTTCTCAGGATATAAAATTAATTTTATGAAGTTGGAGGCCTTTTTAGAATATCCGATCTTGGGAATGGAACCTGTTTCCCTTTCAGGTGGTCACAGGGAGGTTTCCTGTATTTAGGCCTTTTTATCACCCTGGGCTTCAATCAATTATATAAAGCTAATTTTGTGGAGTTGCTAGAGAAGATAAGGCAGGACCTTCAGCGCTGGGAGGATCTTCTGATATCTTGGTTGGGTAGAATAGCTCTGGTCAAAATGAATGTTCTTCCTCGCTTATTATATCCCATGCGAATGCTGCCTAGGCAAGCACTACGGGGGCTTTTTTGTTGACTTCAATCTTTCACCTGGCATATAAGCCTCTTTTTAAGCTGGACAAATTGCTGCTTCCCCAGGGGATGGGAGATTTGGATTTCCTGGACTTTAAGAAATATCAGGTGAGTTCCTTACGATCCTATGGCTGTATGGGCTTGCCAGGACCTGCGCTCAATTTGGTTGGATACTGAGATCTCCCAGGCAAAATGCCCCCTCATCAATTTCTTGTTTATGGACAAGATGAGGACTGTTATGGACAATTTGCAGAAACTGGATTGTCCTTACTGTGGTTAAAGCATGGAGAATGATGCAGCAAGGTAAAGGCAACTTAGAATAAGCTTCCCCTCCCACTCCCATAGTGGGAATGTTAGGATTCTGACCGGGGTTGTTGGAATTCTGGCTTTAAGCTCTGAGAGTCTAGAGGAGTCTCCTGTTTGATTTATTGACAGGGAGGTCATAATGTCTTTCAAGCAGCTGAGTCAGAAATATGAGCAATCTAGGAAGGACCTCTTTGGTTACTTTCAGGTTAGGGACTTTATACCGAAAAAGACTACATTGATAGTTAGTCCCTATAAGTTGGACAGGGAGAAGAGAGTGTTCTCTCGGTCAGCACCCTCTATCACTTGTTAGGAGGTAATGTTTCGAAGGACATTGAGTGGTTATATGAAATCTGGACTCTGGGATTGGGGGTGGAAATCTCGTCAGACCTGTGGGAAGAGTTTTGAGAAATGTAAGGATGATTTTGATTTGTAGCAGAACGCGTGCTATGCAATTGAAGGTACTCCACTGGGCTCATTTGGCACCCGAGCAGCTTGCAAAGTTTAAGACCGAGTGTCCCCAATGTGTCCCAAATGCCAAGCAGATATTGGCACTCATACTCATTGCTTGTGGTCATGCCACAAGCATCGTAGGTATTGGGGTGCCATAGCGAGTGTTTGGAAGAGGTCTTGGGATCTGAGGTTAAATTGGATCTGGTGTCCCTCCTCTTGGGTTTGCTAAATCTCCCCTCTTTGGACGTGCATGGGAAGGGACTGTTTAATATTCTTCCATCCTGTGCGAGGAGGGGCATTCTAATCTGTGTATCAGAGAATCCCCTGGGGCTTTGGGCCAGTATAGATTAGTTATGGAGCACATGCCCTGGACTGACTTACAAGTATGGTGCACCAGAAAACTGAACTGTTTTATAGAACATGACGGCTCTTTCTGAATTATACAAATGCAGACTTGTCGGCTATATTGGTCAGGACTTTTGTGTAGTCATGAGGGCTACGTCTGGAGGTCCCAGGGTCCCTGGGGTGGAAAAATCTTAAATATGGGTTAATTTACTAATACTTTCTGTGGTGGGGAGCTTTGGTGAGATTGTGCTGAGTGCAGTGACTTAGCTGAATATAACTTAATTTACCTTGATTTAACTTTGTTTAATTTTATTTGTTTTCTTATTTATTGAATTGTAATCTTTGTGGGTTTTTTCTGTTTCCTCAGTGGTTTGTGGAGTAGAGTAGTAGTTTTCTGTTTTATTGTCATTATATTATAGGGTTGTTAGACTAATTTGTAGTGAGTTTGTAATTTTGTTTAAAAATTTTTTTCTCAATAAAAGTATTTACAAACTAAAAATGTGTATGGTGTTGTGGCTTTCATTAGCAGGCAGATTGAGTTTAAGAGCCACGAGGTTATGCTGTAGCTCTACAAAAGCCCTGGTTAGACCACACCTGGAATATTGTTTGGATCTGGTTGCTTCATTACGGAAAGGATGTGGAAGTTTGAGATGATGCAGACGCGATTTAACAGGATGCTGCCTGAACTGGAGGGAATGTCGTATGAAGAAAGGTTAAGGGAGCTAGGGCTTTTCTCATTGAAGCAAAGGAGGATGAAACCTGACTTGATAAAGGTGTACAAGATGATGAGAGGCATAGATAGAGTCGATAGCCAGAGACTTTCCCAGGGCAGAAATGGCTATCATGATTTTAAGGTGATTGGAGGAAGGTCTAGGGGAGATATCAGGGGTAGGTTCTTTACACAGAGAGTGATGGGTGCATGGATTGCACTGCCAACAGGGTTGGTGGAGTCAAATACATTGGGGACATTTAAGCAGCTCTTGGATGAGCACATGGATGATAGTAAAACGAAGGGTATGTAGGTTAGTTTGATCTTAGAGTAGGATAAAAGGTTGGCACAACATCGAGAGCTGAAGGGCCTGTTCTGTGCAGTACTGTTCTGTGTTCTAATAATACTTGGTTGCCATCTTGATCAAGGAATATCCTTCACATTCCTGTCAGTAAAATTATTAACTCCACATCCTAACCAGTATAAATGGATTAGATTCTCAGCTCTAGTCTCCACACTTGCATGTGAGGAACATTCAGGAACGTGTTACAGGGCAGAAACTGTATATCATGCTATCTTTGTGTTGGGCAATTGTCATTCTGTCATTTTGGCAGTGGCATTGACTCAAAGCTTTGCAGTCCTAGGGAGAACAACTGTAGTTACTCCACAAAACTGAGTTTCCTCTGCCATTGTATCCTTCCAGAGTGAAAAATTGTGGTGCTGGAAAAACACAGGTCAGGCAGCATCCGAGGAGCAGAAGCATTGACGTTTCGGGCCTTTCGTAAGGAATGTGGAGGGGGAAGGGAGCTGAGATAAATTGGGGGGGGGGGGCGTTGGATGGTGATTGATGGATGCAAATAGGAGGTTGTGTTAGGTCGGTGGGGGAGGGTGAAGCAGATAGGTGGGAAGGAAGATGGACAGGTCAAGAGGGTGGTGCTGAGCTGGATCTGGGATGAGATGGAGGGTGGGGAGATCTGCCTGAAACGTTGACTCATCTGCTCCTTTGAATGCTACCTGACCTGCTGTGCTTTTCCAGCACCACACCTTTTGACTCTGACTCTCCAGTATCTGCAGTCCCCACTTTCTCCATTGTATCCTTCCAGAAAATCTCCTCTACAGTCTACTGAAAGCTTTATACCTTTCCTAAAGTGCAGTTTCCAGAATTGAATACAATATTTCAGCACTGACCTAGCCAATGTTTCATAATATCTATATTTTTTTTTAATTGCTGAAAATCTGAAATAAGGACTAAAATAGCTCAAAACTGAAGGTCAGGAAGAGAGTTAATTTTTCAGGTTGATGATCTTCTGTTGGAGGTCATCGACCTGAAATATTCTCTTGAATTAGAGTTTTTTCCAACTTGTTCTGTCCTTATTCGTATAACATCCCTGTCTTTGATAGAGTCCTAGAGCTGTACGGCATAGAAGCAGAGTCTTTGGTCCAGCTCAGCCATGCTGATATTCAAAATTAATTTAGTCCCATTTGCCAGCATTTGGCCCATATCCCTCAAAACACTTCCTATAATACTCTTGCAGATGCCTTTTTAAGTGTTGTAATTCTACCAGCCACCACCTCCACTGCTGGCAGCTCATTCCATCTGTATGGAAGAAGTTGCCCCTCAGATCCCTTTTAAATCTTTCCCCTCTCACCTTAAACCTATGCCGTCTAATTTTGGACTCCCCTACCCTGGGAAAAGACCTTTCCTATTCACCCTATCCGTGCCCCTCATGATTTTATAGACCTCTATATGGTCTCCTCTCAGCCACCAATACTCCAGGCAAAATAGTCCCAACCTATTCAGTCTCTCTCTAGCTCAAAACCTCCAACCCTGACAATATCCATGTAAATCGTTTCTGAACGCCTTCAAATTTCACAACATACTTTCTGTAGCAGGGAGACTGGAACTGAACGCAGTATTCCAAAAGTATCCTAACCAATGTCTTGAACAGCCATAACATGACCTCCTATACTCAGTGCACTGACCAGTAAAGGCAAGCATACCAAATGCTTTCTTCACTACCCTGTCTATCTGCCATTCTGCTTTCAAGGAACTATGAACCTTCACTCCAAGATACTTTGTTCATCAGCACTCCCCCAGCAGCTTACTATTTAAGTGTCTAATGCCCTGATTTGCCCTACCAAAATGTAGCACCTCACATTTTATCTAAATTGAACTCCATCTGCCATTCCTCGGCCCATTTGCGCAACTGATCAATGTCCCGTTGTATTCTGAGCTAACGTTCTTTGCCGTCCGAGGCATGAATCGGGGTGGCACGGTGATTAAGTGGTTAGCACTACTGCCTCACAGTGCCAGGGACCCAGGTTCGATTCCAGCCTCGATTGACTGTCTGTGTGGAGTTTGCACTTTCTCCCTGTGTCTGCATGGATTTCCTCTGGGTCCTCCAGTTTCCTCCCACAGTCCAAAGATGTGCAGGTTAGGCAAATTGGCCATGCTAAATTGTCCATAGTGTTCGGACATGTGTAGGTTAGGTGCATTAGTCGGGGGTAAATGTCGGGGAATGGGTCTGGATGGGTAATTCTCTGGAGGCTCAGTGTGGACCTAATAGGCTGAAGAGCCTGTTTACACACTGGGTTCTATATATTTAAAAAAAAACAATTTTAGTGTCATTTGCAAACTTACTAACCATCCCTGTGATATTCACATCCAAATTATTTTTAAAATGACAAAATACAGTGGACCCAACATCAATCCTTGCAGAACACCACTGGTCACAGGACGACAGTCTGAAAAGCAACTTTCCATCTCCACCCTCTGTCTCCTACCCTCGAGCCTACCTTGTATCTAAATGGCTAGTTCTCTGTGTATTTCATGCAATCTAATCAGTCTACCATGCGGAACCTTGTCAGACTTTGCTGAAGTACATATGACATCTACTGCTCTGCTTTCATCAATCCTCTTCGTCTTTCTTCAAAAAAACGCAGTCAATTTTGTGAGACACTATTTCCCATGCACAAAGCTATGTTGACTATCCCTAATCGATTCTTGCCTTTCAAAATACATGTTAATCCTGTCCTTCAGAATCCCCTTCAACAGCTTACCATCACTAACGGCAGGTTTATCAATCTGTAGTTCCTGGCTTTTCCTTAGCATCGTCTTTAATAGTGACACCATGTAAGCCAACCTCCAGTCTTCTGGCACCTGACCTGTGGCTATCAGTGATACAAATATCTCAACACTTCCCCAACTTCCCACAATGTTCTATGATATGCCTGATCAGATCCCAGGGATTTATCCATCTTTATGCATTATAAGGCTTCCAGAGCCACCATCTCTGTAATATGGGCACTTTCCAAGATATCACAATTTCACTTAACTGCAGTTTTAAAAATGAAAATGTGCTAAATCTTTTCAGTTTGTTGAATGACACCTTAAGTGGTTCTGCCAATCTATTTTTCTGACTTGTAATATTCTGAAGTGTTGCTAACAAGTGTTTGCTAGCAAATTCAAAAATTTTAAATTTCATCAGGAGCTTCAGTTGTAAGTTTAAGGATTATTCTGTTTTAATCCTGGTCTAGTTGAAAAATTGTTTTCAATTGTCCTCACTAAACTTAAAATTCAGTGATTTAAATGTTCTTGAAATGTTTTTTTTTGTTTTAATTTAGGTTCAAGTGCATTGGAATACCGAAGCACTTATTGGCACACAGAACAGCTGTAATGGAAGATGATGTAACATTTCATGAATTATAATTTTGTGACAAGTTGGTTTTACCAGTTCTGTGTTGTGGTTGGATCAAAGACTGAACATCAGCTTTCATCTGTGTAAAGAATTGATTCTGGTTTTCTTTTGGATTATATTTGAAGACCAAAACCTGATTATTGAGGCTTTTAAGTTTCAGAATTCCATCATACTTGTGTTCCTTTCAAATCTGGAAGATGCCGATCCTGAAGCAGCTTGTGGCCAGCTCCAATCAATCCAAACGACGCTCTCGTGTAGACTTGACTGCAGACATGATCAGTGCTCCTCTTGGTGATTTCAGGCATACGATGCATGTAGGTCGTGGGGGTGATGTCTTTGGAGACACTTCATTCCTTTCTAGCACATTTGGAGCTGAAGGTGCTGCCGCTCCTGCTGAAGCGACACCCAAGCCAGGACTTCTCTCTCGGAAATTCCGAAGCAGCAGCAAACGCTCTCAGTCAGTAACACGTGTTGATAAGCGAGACACTCTGACACAGAGTGATTCGGCAATATTTGTGAAAAATGCAGTGTCTTTGCCTCAACTCAATGATAAGACCATGGAGCCAACTAATCAGATGGCCAAGAGCCTTTCATCAAGTCCAATAAAAAAGCTTGCAAGTGAACAGATGGAAGATGTGCCTGTCAATGGAGCTGCCAACACTATCGAAAATAAATGTACAGAATATCAAGATGAGCGAGATTTTGGTGATATTACAGACCTTCCTACTTCTCTTTCCAGTGGTGGCTTTCCACTAAAGCATGCTGAATCCATCATGTCCTTTCATGTTGATCTTGGTCCTTCAATGCTTGGTGATATTTTAAGTGTTATGGAAAAAGATACTTGGGAAAATGATGTTGATCTTGGTTTTGGTGATGACAAACCAGGACCTTATTCTAATTCACAAAATGTGGCCAAAGAGAAGTTTGTAGAGGAGCCTACAGTACCAGCAATAACCTTGCAAAGTAACATTAATAGTGTTGTATACAGCACAGCATCTGGAAGCCACTTATCACAAGATAGTGGCTCCATGTCAAGTTTGGCATCTGGGACTACAGAAGAGAGGCGATCAGTTTATGAGGGAGTTAGTCATGGAGATATAGACAGTATGAAAAATATTGCTGAATCCAGAGATGTTTTCAAAGAGGAATCTGTGAACGAAGGTGATGAAGATTTTACATTCATGGATGAAGAGGATGAAATCCGTGTGTAGAATTGGCCTATTTAGATTGGATTATTTGCTTTTTTTTAAAAAAGGATTTGGAGAATGAGATGACTTTATCTGTCCTAGAACTTACAGCATTAATGAATTATGGCAAGATTGCACTAGACTCTTACACCACAGACTCAAAATATATTCTGTAATAAAGGCTGTAACCAAAATTCTTTAATCCACATAGGCCAGCAACATCTGCAACGACTCATGGTGGCTCACTGCTTATGTTTTATTCAACCAGAATTAACCATATATTACGCACATTCCTAAACACTGCAAGTACTATGTTTGTGCTACCTTTATATGAAAAGTACATGCTGGTAACGATCCTATTTTAATATTTGCCAGTTCACTAAGTGAACCAAAGGACACTCTCTTTAGAAGAAGTCGCTTGTCTGCTTCCTGTATCACTACTCAGCCTTATTTGGAATCTCTAGTTTAAGGTGCTCCAATCCTTTGGTTAGCTTCCTTCTTCCTCCTTTATCCTCCCTGGGGTGCTATTCTTTAGGAATTTGATGTGGAAAGTTTCAAAAATTTTATGTGCGTTCATGTGGTCTCTGTGATACATTCAACCTTTGCCTGAGTGAGCTGGGTTTCACCAACTATTTGGGTGCGAACTTATTTCTCACATAGATAGCAGTTAATTTTCTCATCACAATTTCTGTAACATTCACAAGGAAATATAGAATATCCTAACCTGTTAATACTGTGCTAATCCTGAACATTAAAATAAACTGTACATTGCTCACTGTGGAATATTAATACACATTATGCTTCCTATATATTTCAATGAAAAGTAGTTATGACCAGAGCACAATGGTTTTTGGTACATCATCTAGAATTGATCTGTTTGAGTCTGTCACTGAAATCATCTGCCATTCACAGTTATCACATGTTAATCCACTTGCACTTCATTAATTGGGGGCTGACTTTGAATTGACCCCAATATAGCACATGCAAGATTGTTACAAGGTTAAACATTACTACAAGTACCAACATCCAAGTGTTATCTCCCTGAATTACAGCAATAGTTTTACCTCCAAAGTACTTAATTGTCTGCAAAGCAGTTTAGGACATTTTAAAGTCATGGAAAATGCTACCCAAATTAAAGTTCATTATAATAAGGGCCAGGTAGTGGAGCATTTTCCATCTACATCTAAACTATCTAACCTTTCTAAGGCTTAACTGCTTTCCCATTACAAATTAGAGGTCTACAGTTGCCATTTTTTTCCCCTGCCACCCCCCAAACCCCCCACCAAACCCCCAAGGGAAACAATTTCATCAAGGCACACTTCATGTATTTTATATGCATGTATTCCATAGGCATAGTATATTTGAAGGAGGGGACAATCCCATCTCAAGTAACAGAATAACCACACTCAGCCAACCAGCTGGTTCTGATAGAGAATTTACAACCCTCTTTTGCTGAGGCAAAGATTTTTGTTTAACTTTTCAAGACGAGTGTGCTAATTAGGATTATATGGACAAGCCTGCTGCTTACCTCTGCTCGGTATCCCATGAAAGAAAATATCCTGCTTAAAGATTTTTATGAAGGGTACTTATACATTTCTATATATACATAGAATTAAATCATATTGCATGGGCAACTTTGAAAATTAAACCATGTCACAAATGCTGCATTTTATTCTGACAGTGTATTATAGAAATAACTCTTGGTTACACTGTTGAGACTTTTCAGTATTAATATACAAATTTAAGGTCCACTGTGCATCAGATAGTTAATAATTATGTTTATAAATGCATGTTTTGGAATTCAAAATGGCAGTTACATAATCCTTTAATGCAGAAGTAAAACAGTTTTCTCCTAAGAATATTTTATTCAACTGACTCAGTTTGAAATAAGTGAAATTAAAGTAACCCTTCTGCAAGTACCAACTTATAATTTCAAATTGTAATAATATCACATTGTAATAAACTAGTCACATTTTGCACCAACACATTTATGAATACACTTCAAATTTTGTTTGTGTCCATCCCAGTACTGTTTTGGAGCAGGACAAGAAACCAATGAGTAGGCAAGCAGTCCTCCTGTGTGAAACATCCAGGCATCTAGTTAAATCTATACAAACTGGGCCCTATAATGTATAATTTTGAGTTTCCACTGAGCATTGTGCAGCACTGCACCTCAAGCAGATTAACTGGCAATGTCCATGACATCTGCTGGAAACTGCTTACAAAAATACCAAGTATGTTGTTTCAACAGTTTTTATGCCTGCCTTGGAATTGTGTTAATGCTTCTAGTCCACACTTGTCCCACCTAATCCTGTTGCTTGTACTTTCATAGCACCACCACTGTATCTAATCATTGGGTCCCACTTGTGCAGCTCCATGTGCCATTTGCTGGAAATGGTTTCGGCCAGTTACCTAGTAATGAATTAGCGTTTTACAATTAGTTGGATCATAAGCCACTAAATTGCTAATTTAATTGCAAAGTTACTTGTATTATCAAGGAGCAATAAAGTGTTCATAAGTGTTGGGGCGGCACGGTGGCACAGTGGTTAGCACTGCTGCCTCACAGCGCCAGAGACCCGGGTTCAATTCCTGACTCCGGCAACTGACTGTGTGGAGTTTGCACATTCTCCCCGTGTCTGCGTGGGTTTCCTCCGGGTACTCCGGTTTCCTCCCACAGTCCAAAGATGTGCAGGTCAGGTGAATTGGCCATGCTAAATTGCCTGTAGTGTTAAATAAGGGGTAAATGTAGGGGTATGGGTGGGTTGCGCTTCGGCGGGTCTGTGTGGACTTGTTGGGCCGAAGGGCCTGTTTCCACACTAACGTAATCTAATCTAATCGAAGCATATTATGAAATTACACAATTTTTTTTTGAGAGATGATCTCACATTTCTTAACCTTAGTTGTGGTGGTGAATTTGGCCAAATCATCCACCATGGACAATGCTAATAACTAAACTTTCTTGTTGTTGATGCAAAATTAAATTTTTGCTTTAGTGTACAATGAAATGATTTCAATCTTTTGTTGCCTTGATTCCTTAATTTTCTAATACAGCATTATTCTATATAAAGCACCCCGAAGATGAATACTTTTCAAAAGGTAGAAATCCATAGTGCCTTGTGATATTAATTTTCTTTTCCAATAATTCATATTACAGATCAATGTAGTATGGAGAAAGAACAGAATTTTCTTTGATCCTTTTAAAATTGGACAAAGGGAATTGCATTTTTCAGGAATGTGTCTTCCTGTTGCTGATGTTGCACAACGTGTTGCTTTATAGCCTAAATTTTTCGTTTGAAAATTTAAGCTATTATGTGGTGTTTGGTCATGGTACCTACCATGAATGCTGGAATATATGAGACAAATTGCCATAAAACACTCTCTTTTGTGCAGAACAGTATTTATCTTCAACATCGTAATCATGTACATCTTCGTGCCACTTAAATGTTTGTGTTGTGAAATGTTTGGTCTAGTCTAGAGTGCTTTTGTTCAGCATGTTGATCGTTGCTCATGTTCAAGATGACAGTTGTGCACACAGTCCAGTGCACTGCATTAATGGCATGTTTAATAGGAAATGTGAAAATTAATACTTTACTTTGGGGAGCAGTTCAGATGTTGACACAATTGTTCTCTAGACAAGACTTGAGGTGAGATTAGAGGACAGTGCTGTATGTTTTGTATGTAATATAGCTTCAACACTAAATTAATTCTCATGTGTTTTATCAAGAGAAGTCAGTGTACATAAGTTGTTTCTATTCCATGATGTAAACTGCAGAACACATTAACTTAAGTATCTTTTTAAAAAATCAATTGGATTACCTTTAAAATTGGCTTGCTCAGTGGAGGTTAGTTGGAAGAAACTGACCAGACCATACCAGCAAAAAAATGCAACGAAATATTTTTCTTCATAGGTCAGAGATAGTTCTATACACTAACTTCAGTTGATGGTTATTGTTTAAATAATTAAAGAAAATTGCAACAGGTAAAGTTTTAAAATAAAATGTTAAAAACATTCAACAAATTGGTATCTTTGGGTAGTGATGTTTATGTACAGTAAAATAGTGCATGGGTAAAGGACATGTGAAAACTTTGTTCTTTTGCACTAACTGTGCAAAACTCGTAGGTAGGTACAGTCGCTGTTGATGCAGAAAACCATTGAAAAGATGTAATAGAAGGTGTTTTTCTGTAAACTGAACTGATGTGGATAATCTGGAAATGGGAGAATTGAGCAGAAACTTAAATATTCAAAAAATGAACTAAAGGTTCTCTCTTAAACTGGTCCTTGAATGTAATGCGCAAATAAATAAATTGAAACTTACCACTAAAGTGATGTTGTTTGCACATGACCTGTTTTGCTAAATCTTTTAATAAATCCAATTGTGCCAAATATTTAAAGAACTTGTGTTGCTAAAATATACTCCAGCTGTGAATTGCTCTCTTCTCTGCTTTTCCCAAACACATTTAACCACAGAGGTACTACATTGTATGTGTATATGTATTGGGTTCACTTTTTCTTATTATTGTGTAATTTGTTTTGGATGAAAGTAATGAAATAAACTGACAGGTTTTTCTTTCATGGTTTTATTTTTGAATTATCAGTACTAAAACCTATTTGGTACTATCGCTGATTTCACTGACAACCTATTATTTTTAAAAGCTTTGTCATATCAGTAGTAAACTACAATAGTTTATTGTTTATTGCAGGGGGAGTTGATTAATAAACTGTATGCAGATAACCGTTTGTGTGGTTTTGCTATTATTTTCCACCTCATTCTAGGCATATGACAGCTGCTGACTGAAGCAAGCCTGTCAGTAGTTGATAAAACCACAACAGAATAGCTATTATGTTCTTTTGAGTAAATGGGATTGGTTTCTGTACAGCAATGCATTAACCAATGGGATCAGGGAAAGTGATCAGGAACAAAAATAAATGCATTGTACGCACTAGAAGATCCCAGATTGAGTTCGTCATTTGATGTTAGTGCTATGTTATTTCAGCTGCGATGTTAATTGCCTGTGGATGGAAAATTTGGATCCAATGAAAAAAATCATTTAAAGTTCTTACTCTTGTTAATCATTTAACTCTTACACTGGGAGAAAGTGAGGACTGCAGATGCTGGAGTTCAGAGTCGAAGAGTGTGGTTGCCAGTTGCGCAATTTCTCCTTCCCACCCCCACCTTTTTATCCCATTCCCAACCTGGCACCACCATCTTATCTGACGGTCCTACCTGTCTACCTTCCTCCCCACCTATCTGCTTCACCCTCCTCTAACCAATTGCTGTCACCCCAACTATCTACCTATCTCATTTTCAGCTAACCCCCCACTACCGCTGCCTAACCTTTGCATTTATCTCTCAGCCCCATTGGTCCATAAGTCTCATTCCTGATCAAGGGTGTGTGTCTAAAACATTGATTCTCCAGTTCCTCGGATGCTGCTTAACCTGCTGTGATTTTCCAGCGCTACACTTCTCAACATTAGTTCCAAATAGACAATTCCAGGATTATACACTTGATCTAGACTGTCACTTGCGCAGAAGGTCCTTACTTTCATCTTTCCAGAAGACTATAATCTAATACATCACCCACAGGTGTCTTGTGATATCTTTGCCAAGATTCCTACCTCCACGACCTCAGTTGAACATATGTCTCACTATGTGCTGACATATGCTGTACATTTGCTTTTTACATACATTGAAAATAGAAGCAGGAGTAGGCCATTTGGTTTTTGTAAGCCTCCTCTGCCATTCATTATGATCATGGCTGATCATCAACTTAGGAGCATGCTTCAACTCTGCACCTCCCTCTACTCAAATTACAATGTCCATTGATCCCTTGAGCCCCCAAGTGTCATATTCAACTTGTTTAAATCATACAATGTTTTGGCCTCAACTGTTTTCTGTAGTAGCAATCTCTAAATGAGGAAATGTTTACTCATTTCAATCCTAAATGGTTTACACCATATCTTTAAACTGTAACCGTGGTTCTGGACTCCTCTGCCATGGGGAACATCTTTCTTGATTCTAATCTGTTGTGTCTTGTTAGAATTTTATAGGTTTTTGTGAGATCTCTCCTGAACACCAACAAATATAATTCTAACTGAACCTGCCTTCATACAAGCCTGGGAATCAACCTGATAAACATTTGCCACACTTGCTTTTTATAGCAAGACATCCTTTCTCGTGTAAGGAGACCAAAGCTATACCATATTCAAGGTGTTGTCTCACCCAGGCTCTGTAAAATTTCAGCAAAATGCCCCTGCTCTTGTTCTCAAATCCTTTTGCTCTGAAGGCCAACATACTATTTGCCTCCTTTACCACCTGTGTGTTTACCTTCAGCAACTAGTATTCAAAGACACCCAAATCTCAATGCACATTTACCCCCCCTCAGTTTAAACCATTCAGATAATAATCTGTCTTTCTGATTTTGCTACCAAAGCGAATAACCTGTCACAAAGCTGGTCTTTTTTATAAAAAAAAACTGTTCCTTTTCTCAAGGATACTATGCCCTTGATTTTTTTTTCGGAGGGGTCATAAAACCCTCCTGGCTCCAAAGTGGCTAGTTTGATATAGAGATGAAAAAAGATTTTGAGGCCTTTTGCTTGTATGAAACTTCAGACCAAAGTGCTCGCGTTTTAGAAGTGACCTGTATAATGAAAGAGGGGTGGTCAGCTCTCTAGCTGAGCGGTTCAGTCCAGAACTACTTAGCAGTGGTCAGCTGTGTGGAAATAGGCTGCTAGACTCTCTCCTCTGCCCTTCTAACTTCAACCTGTAAGCATTTGTTTCATTTTAACTGTATTTCAGGGGGTTTGCTTTTTGGACTGTTATGTATATTCTGAACAGAATACTTAAGTCTAGTTTGGATAGACAGTTCTATAAGGGTTCTTTAATCTGTTCTTTGTACTTCATTGTGTAATTTTGTGAGTACACGTTAGTCTGTTTTAAAACCTGGTAGTTGACCTAGCTAACTTACTGAGTAATACTCACTGTACACTTACCAAAACAAATTGCAAAGTTAGGTCTGGGCTGCCTGCTTAATGTTATGAGTGGTCTGGCCTAGTCCATAACAGATTGGGGGCTCTTTGCAGGATTTTAAACAGCGAGTGGTAGGTGCTAGTGTCTTCATTTTGGGTGTTGGTTTGGTTGGGTAGACAATAGCTCTTTTGATTGTTTGGGATAGTAATGGCTCTTTCAGTTGCCACAAGTTTTCTGGAAGTGGATGCAGTGACTTTGGAAGGTTTGCAAAAGGTGAGTAAGACCAAGCTGCAGGAATTAGCAAACCAGCTGGGAGTGGACCTGCCTGCTTCTATAAGGAAAGGAGAGATAATTACAGTAGTAGCTCAGCATTTAAACTTGCTGGAGAAATCATCAGAATCTGTAGAGATTGCTTCATCTGCAATTGAATTTTTGCAGCTTGAGTTATAGGCAAGAGATCGGGAACGGGCAGCAGAAAAGAAAGTGAGTTGTGATTAAAAGCAGAAGAGAAAGAAAAAGAGAACTTTTGAACTTCCAAAATCTTAGTACTTAAAAAGGAAAGTCAGCTTTAAAAGGATGGAGATAAAAACTGATGGTAGGCTTAGTGAGGATGAGCGAGCTCCTGATAGTCAGAAACCAAGTGAGAAACTTTAAGTATATTCAAGCATTGCCTAAATTTGATGAGAAGGATGTGGAAGCCTTTTGCATTTCATTTGAAAAAGTAGCTAAACAGATGCAGTGGCCAGTGTCAATATGGGTTTTGTTGATCCAAACAAAACTTGCAGGTATGGTAAGTGAGGTCTTGCATCAATATCAGAGGTGGTAGCTGGGGAGTAAGAGCTGGTGGAAAAAAAAGCCATTTTTAAGTGCATACGAGCTTCTTCCAGAAGCCAATAGACAGTATTTCAGGAATCTAAGGAGGGGTCCTAGTCAGACCTATATTGAGTTTGAAATTTTGATAAATGGGTAAGAGCTTTAAAAATAGAGCAAACCTATGATGCCCTTGGAGAGAGAATTATTTTGGAGGAGTTAAAAAATTCACTGCCTGAAGCAGTGCAAGTTCATGTTGAAAAGCAGAGAGTTAAAACGGCAAAGTTAGCAGCTGAAGTGGCTGATGAATATGAGCTGGTCCATAAAACACAGTTTGGCTTCCATAATCAGGTTTGATCCCAACCTTGAGCAACTGTCTGTGTGGAGTTTGCACATTCTCCCCGTGTCTGCGTGGGTTTCCTCTGGGTACTCCAGTTTCCTCCCATATTCCAAAGAGATGCTGGTCAGGTGAATTGGCTATACTAAATTGTCCATAGTTGTTAGATCCATTAGTCGGGGGGAGGGGGTTACTCTTCAGAGGGTTGGTGTGGACTTGTTGGGCTGAAGAGCCTATTTCCACACTGTAGGGAATCTAATCTAAACAAGTAGAATAGAGCAGAAGCAAATAGGTAAACATGCAAGTATCTTTAGCTTTCCTAAACTTATCGGATTACAGCAAGATGAGAACTTCTAGTTATATCAAAAGGCATGTACAGAGGAGGAGAGGGACTGTATTCCTGTGAGTTATTACTTAACAGATGATGTCTTAATGAGGAAATGGAGACCATCACAGATTCAAGCAGGTGAGAAATGGGCAGAGATTCATCAAATTGTTTTGCCAGTAGGGTATAGAAAGGACGTGCTGAAAGTGGCAAATGAACTACCATTTGGAGGTCATTTTAGGGGTGAGGAAAACACAGGTTAAAATTACAAAGACATTTTTACTGGCCTGGACTACACAAGGATGTAGTTAAATTTTGCTAGACGTGTTATACATGTCAGCTAATTAGAAAATCACAGGCAGTAATAAAATCTGCACCTTTAATACCTCTTCTAGCGTTTGAGGAAACTTTCATCAGAGTCTTGATTGATTGTGTAGGTCCATGACCTTAAACAAAACGTAGGAATAAGTATTTATTAACAGTAGTGGATGTGTCAATGAGATTTCCACAGGCAATCCCATTACGCAACATCACAGCTAAAAAGGTTGTAAAAGAATTACTCGACTATTTTACTTGATCTGGACTACCAATAGAGATCCAGTCAGATCAAGAATCAAACTTCACATCCAAACTATTCAAGGAGGTTATGAATAAATTGGGAATAAAGCAATTCAAATCTACTGTGTACCAAATAGAATTGCAGGAAGCGCTAGAGAGATGGCATCAAACATTAAAGACCATGTTGAGGGCTTATGTTCAGGATTATCCAGATCATTGGGATAAGGGAGTTCCGTTTGTACTTTTTGTGATCAGAGATGCACCAAATGAATCTATCAAATTCAGTCCATTTGAATTAATTTGGGGGTATGAGGTAAGTGGACTGTTAAATTTGATTAAGGAGAAATTAATAGGTCAGAATTCAGAGACCACCCATTTGGACTATGTGTCAAAGTTTAGAGAACAATTAAATAGAGCTGGAGAGTTGGCTTGATAGTATTTAAACATATCACAGCATACAATGAAACAGGAAGCAGACAAGAAATCACAAATTTGCAATTGGGGATGAGATATTGGTGTTACTTCCAGTAACAGGTGAACTTTTAAAAGTCAGGTTTAGTGGACCGTATCAAATAGAGAAGAAATTGAACAAGGTGAACTACTTGATAAGGACTCCAGACAGGAAGAAATCTCTCAGTGTGTGTCATGTGAATATACTCTAAAGGTATTTTGACAGGGAAGGAAAGCAAGAGGAGAAGGTGTTAGTGATTGCAGCACAGAAGGAAGAACCAAGTTCAGAGGATTCTGAATTGGACATTCCTCAAATCGAATTGGACAATGAGGAAGTTGTTGACCTAGCCTATTCAACCTCTCCCTATAGCAATAATCCTCCAACCCTGGCAACATCATTGTAAATCTTTTCTGAACCCTTTCGAGTTTCACAACATCTTTCCGATAGGAAGGAGACCAGAATTGCATGCAATATCCCAACAGCGGCCTCACCAATGCCCTGTACAGCCGCAACATGACCTCCCAACTCCTGTACTCAATACTCTGACCAATAAAGGAAAGCATACCAAATGCCGCCTTCACTATCCTATCTACCTGTGACTCCACTTTCAAGGAGCTGTGAATCTGTATTCCAAGGTCTCTTTGTTCAGCAACGCTCCCTAGGACCTTACCATTAAGTGTATAAGTCCTGCTAAGATTTGCTTTCCCAACATGCAGCACTTCACATTTATCTAAATTAAACTCCATCTGCCACTTCTTAGCCCTTTGGCCCATTTGATCAAGATCCTGTTGTAATCTAAGGTAACCTTCTTCGTTGACCACTACACGTCCAATTTTGGTGTCATCAGCAAACTAACTAACTGTACCTCTTATGCTCCCATCCAAATCATTTATATAAATGATGAAAAGTAGTGGACCCAGCACCGATCCTTGTGGCATTCCACTGGTCACAGTCCTTCTGTCTGAAAAGTAACCCTCCACCACCACCCTCTGTCTTCTACCTTTGAGCCAGTTTTGTATCCAAATGGCGAGTTCTCCTTGTATTCCATGAAATCTAACCTTGCTTACCAGTCTCCCATGGGGAACCTTGTCAAATGTCTATCGACAACCTCTGTCTCCTGTCATACAGCCAATTTTAGATCCATTTTGCTAAGTTACCGTGGATCCATTGAGCTTTTACTATCTTTATCAGTTTCCACGTCAACTGCCCTACTCTCATTGGAGCACTTAGTCACCTCCTTAAAGAATTCCATCAGATTTGTGAGGCATAACCTCCCTATGGAGGTATGTACACACTGTATTTAGCACAGCCAAACAACCTTCCCTGCACCTCTTAGGGCTGTGGAAGGAAACCCCCACAGATACTGGAGGAATTTGCAAACTCCTCACAGTTGCCTGAAGCTGGAATCAAACCCACGTCCGTGGTGCCGTGAGGCAACCGTACACACCATTGAGCCTTTGTGCTGCATAGTATAGATTGACTGTAATCAAATTTTGAAATATTTAAGGCTTAAGGATAATGTGCTTTTACAATGTAGGAACACTGAAATAACTTGATTGAGCACCACTTTGTTTGAAAAATGTTGCATTGCAAGAAACATATACTATCTGAGCTCAAATGTGAATAAGAGACACTGATGTAAAAGTCAGCCAGATAACTAAGAAATTACCTTGTTTTCAAAATGAAGGAAACCGTGGTTAACTAAAAAATGTTCATGCCATGTTTCTGCTCACAAAACACTTGGTTTAGTTAATATAAATAATATTTTAGATGCCAACTGCACTCCTTAGAAAAGGTAGGCTGAGGAGATTTGATAAGGTATCAACAATCATACATAATGTGCACAAAGTTGATATAGTGAAATAATGTCCATTAATGGAAGATTTGAGAAATGGAGACTACAATCTTAAAGTAATTGTTTAAGAAGCAGTGGCAATATAATTATCTTTTGCAGAGAATGGTGAAGAACCGAATGGAGCACATGAAAGTGTAGTGGACTGAGATCAGGAGTCAACTGAGATATGCAAGAAGAAATTGGATTATTTGCAAAGGAAGAATGCGCAGGATTATGGGGCAAAGGTGGGATTTGGTACTAAGTGAATTGCTCCTTCAGCGAAATGGCCACCATTTGTACTCGAACTGTTCTAATCCGTGATTTTCTATAAATTAAGTCAATTGTCAAATTTTAAATGCTTGCCTTTATTGGTCAGTGCATTGAGTTTAGGAGTTGTGAGCTCATGTTGTGGTCGTACAGGACATTGGTTTGGCCACTTTTGGAATACTGCGTGCAATTCTGGTCTCCCTGCTATGAAACTTGAAAGGGTTCAGAAAAAATTTAGAAGGATGTTACCGAGCTGGAGGGTTGAGCTATCATGAGAGGCTGAATAGGCTGGGGCTATTTTCCTTGGGGCATCAGAGGCTGAGAGATGACCTTATAGAGGTTTATAAGATCATAGGAGGAGTGGATAGAGTAAATAGACAAGGTCTTGTCCCCGTGGTGGTGGAATCCAAAACTAAAGGGTGTACATTTAAGGGATCTAAGGAGTAATGTTTTCTCTCAGACAGTGGTGCGTGTGTGGAATGAGCTGCCAGAGGAAATGGTGGAGGTTGGTACAAATACAACATTTAAAAAACATCTGAATGGGTTTATGAATAAGATGTGTTTAGACGACCAAATGAGCCAAATGCTGGCAAATGGGACTAGATCTATTCAGGATATCTAGTCAGCATGGACGAGTTTGTCCAAAGGGTCTGCTTCTGTGCTGTACATCACTATGACTTTATGAGTGCAAATGAATTGCAGGAAGTTTTTAATGTACATTTCAGATAATTCAATCATGAAAAATAAGCAGTGTTATTGATGAGGCTGTTTTTTTGCCAACATTTGAAGGCTGTCTGCAATTTGCAATTTTAATTTTTTAGAAATGCTGTGAAGATGCCTACCTACTTTTTAAAATTAAAAAAAATCAAATAGTAGGGGCAACAAAACTTAGTACCACCAGAGGGTGCTAAACTGAAGAATTATCACAATGTCACCTGTACCTCAGAAATAAATGAAAGAAGATAATTTTTCTGTCCTGACATTTTTCATATGCATTTCAAGCAGAGTTCACTGGACAGAAATCACAAATACGAATTTTGTCCAATTTTCCACACTTTATGCTCATCCAGTAGATACTGCCAGATCCATTGAGTTTCTCCATTATTTTCTGTTTTTGTTTTAGATCCGCAGCATCTGCAGTACTTTGCTTTCACTTTAGCTGAAATCGGTGTCAAATTGGGTATAGAAAGTGAAAGAAAGTTGGATTTACAAGTAAATAAAGATAATATAAAAGATAAGTATTTTAAATTTGACATTTTTGTTCAACCAATAAATCAGACAAGATTGACACAATGATATCTAATAGTTACTTTTTAGCTATTGAAATGTTTGGTTGGCAGTAATGAATATTTACCATGCCATTAAAATGAAGTGACCAGGATTGCAAAAGTCAAAACCAGGCTATGGCAAAAAACCTTGAAAAAGCAAGACACCTTGTGTGATGTGTTGGACGATCATTGGCAGGAGTCTGAGTGCAGAGCTGTTAATGATGGACGTTCATGTGGTGATATCTCCCAGAATAGATCCAGTCAGAGGTGGCTGGTTGAAAATGTATAAAGGCACCTGAGAGTGGAACGTGATTTATGGAGAAAAACAAAGACCTGTTCCACTTTCATTTCCAATTTGAAATGTTTTGCCTTCTGTCTATATACATGACATGGAATATATTTTGTAAATATCAAGACAACGATTGCATCACATGCAACATGCTGTATAGAGACAAGTTGCAAATATTGTAATATTCAATTTGAAATATTTTGTAATGGCTTTTTCAAAGTTTTGTTTTAAAAAATACATTTTGGGGTGGCATGTTGGCTCAATGGTTAGCACTGCTGCCTCACAGCACCAGGGACCCAAGTTCGATTCCACCCTTGGGGGACTGACTGTATGGAATTTGCACATTCTCCCTGTGTCTGTGTGGGTTTCCTCCAGGTGCTCCAGTTTCCTCCTATAGTCCAAAGATGGGCAGGTTAGGTGGATTGGTCATGGTAAATTGCCCTGTAGTGTCCAGGGATTTGTAGGCATGCTGGATTAGCCTTGAGAAATGCAGAGTTACAGGGATAGGATAGGGGTGTGTATCTGGGTGGGATGCTGTTCAGAGGATGTGGACTCAATGGCCAAATGGCCTACTTCCACACTGTAGGGATCTATGAAATCAATGATGAGGCTGATGGCAAGATGTCATTTTTGGAAAGACAGGATGCAGGGACACATCTTGAAAGTATGTTATAGATATTGGCATCTAAATGTGCATCTGTTTCTGAACTAAAATTGATATACCAGTTATAGCAAATGCATTAGTCCTACTATTGTGATCAGATTTAACTCACAAACAATGTCTGTGTGAAGTGGGACAAGGTGATTCAATGCGAGACATTGGTGCTGGAGCTCCTTGGGATTGTATCTAAGACCCAAAGCTCTTCAGCTGCTTCGATTTCCACCTTCTCTGCATCATAAGTTAAGAAATGGGGATGTTCACTGGTGATTGCATAAGATTCAGCACCATTCATTACACTTCAAACACCGAAGCAGCCCATGTCCCGATCTTGCTAAATATGGACAAAACCCAGTTTGGAGGTAAATAACTACATCACACAGCTTCCAGACAATGACAATATCAGACAAAAGATAATCAAAACTATCTTCCTTTAACATTTAATTACATTACCATCATTGAATCCTTCACATTCAACATCTAAGGATTATCATTGACTGGAACTGAACTGGACAAGCCATATAAATACTGTGACTTCATTAGCAGATCAGAGGTAAGGAATTGTAAAAGAGTAACTCAACTCCAATGCCTGCCCACAATCTACAAGACATAATCGAAGAGTGAAATGGAATTGCCTAGCCGGGTGCAGCTCCAACAACATTCAAGAAACTTGACACTATCCAGGACAAAACAGCCTCACTGATGGCATAAAGTTAAAAATCACATGACACCAGGTTATAGTCCAACAGATTTAATTGGAAGCACACTAGCTTTCGGAGTGCTTCCAATTAAACCTGTTGGACTATAAGCTGCTGTTGTGTGATTTTTAACTTTGTCCACCCCAGTTCAACACTGGCAACTCCAGATCATTATTGATGGCACACTATCCATCACCTTTGACATTCATTGCCTTCACCACCACTGCATAGTAACAGCAGTGTGTACTATCTACAAGTTGCACTGCAGCAACTCACCCAGGCTCCTTTCTCAGGACTTTCCAAGCTTCCAAACTCATCCACCTAGGACAAGGGCAGCAATTGCATAGAGTCACCACAACCTGCAAGTTTTTCTCCAAGCCATCCATCATCCCTATTTGAAACTAATGCTGGGTCAAGCTGAGCTCCCTTCCTAGTAGCAATGTGGCTGTACCTTTTCCTGTTTGTGCTGCTATCTTTATCTTTATCTTATGTTGGTGTTTTGCTGGTTTAAGTAGTCTAGTGTATGTCAGGGTTGCCACCTTTTGGACTAAGAGACACGTACTGTAAACATGATGTACTTTTTGTTTTGCACCTCTGCAACTATACACTGGTTAAAGGAATAGGCTCCACCCTACTACATTGCAGGGAGGACACAATCTTCGGTCTGACTCCCATGAGATCCTACTTTTCTCTCCACAAAGTCCTCGTGACCACCACAGTAGGTAGTGCTGATTGTACTCAGTCAAATATAGAACTTCTTGTTCCATTGTCAAGAATTTTTCTGATAGCTATTATTGTTATAGAATTGTTTATATAATTACATTTACCAATATTCCACCTATCCTCCCAGATATTGGACTTTACAAATTCAGATGATCTGTAAGTTTCACTATTCTCCCTAAACATATTCTCTAAAAACTTGGAAGAGTGATAGCTTGTTGGGAGAAAGTAGTTGCCTTGATCTGTTTTACTGAGGTCTGTGATTCTCCTCTAAACTGAAGGAGCATTAATCACTTATATTTTTTATCACAGAGGACATTATCCCTGCTACAGCAGGTACTACTCTCTTTGCAGTATCTCGAAAGTCCAGACATTGTTTGTTGTTTCTTAATGGTGTTTTCCATGGAGTTGTATGCTCCATCAATGTTGGGGGGGAGGAGGGGTGTTATAGCTCCAATGCATTGGCAAGGGCTTTAGTGTCTGATATCACCCTACACAATACATCATCTAATCAGGTATCTATTATGGTTCTGTGCCTTCAGAATTCAATAGTTTGTGAAGATCTCCTGTGCCAACTTTGATCTTCTCCTCTTAAGATTGCTTTGTACTGCTCCCAGATCTCTGCTTCACTCACCATCAGAATGGCTTTCTCAAGAGTCATGTCATAGAGTCATGGAGATGTACAGCACAGAAACAGACCCTTCAGTCCAACTCGTCCATGCTGACCAGATATCCCAAACAAATTTAGCCCCATTTGCCAGCACTAGGCCCATATCCCTCTAAACCCTTCCTATTCATATACCCATCCAGATGCCTTTTAAATGTTGCAACTGGACCAACCTCTACCACTTCCTCTCATTACATACACACACCAACCTCTGAATGAAAAAGTTGCCCCTATGTCCCTTTTTATATCTTTCCCCTCTTACCCTAAATCTATGCCCTCTAGTCCTGGACTCCTCCCACCCCAGGGAAAAGACTTTGTCTATTTATCCAATCCATGCCCCTCATGATTTAATAAACCTCAATAAACCCCTCAGCCTTCCATGCTCCAGAGAAAACAGCCCTAGCCTATTCAACCCCTCCCTATTGTTCAAATCCTCCAACCCTGGCAACATCCTTGTAAATCTTTTCTGAACCCTTTCAAATTTCACAATGTCCATCCGATATGAAGGAGACCAGAATTGCATGCAATTTTCCAAAAGTGGCCTAACCAATGTCCTGTACAGCTGCAACATGACCACCCAACTCAACGCTCTGACCAATAAAAGAAAGTATATCAAATGCCATCTTCACTATTCTATCTACCTGTGACTCTACTTTCAAGAAGCTATGAACCTGCACTCCAAAGTCTCTTTATTTAGCAACGCTCCCTCGGACCTTACCGTTAAGTGTAGAAGTCCTGCTAAGATTTACTTTCCCAACATGCAGCACCTCACATTTATCTAAATTAAACTCTATCTGCCAATCCTCATCCCATAGGCCCACCTGATCAAGATCCTGTTGTAATCTGAGGTAACCTTCTTCGCTGTCCACTACACCTCCAATTTTGGTGTCATCTGCAAACTTACTATCTATAGCTCCTATGTTCATATGTAAATGATGAAAAGTAGTGGACCTAACACCAATCCTATGGCACTCCACTGGTCACAGGCCTCCAGTCTGAAAAGCAACCCTCCACCTCTACTCTCTGTCTTCTACCTTTGAGCCAGTTCTGTATCCAAATGATTGCTTCTCCCTGTAATCCATGAGATCTAATCTTACTAATTAGTTTCTCATGGGGAACTTTGTCAAATGTCTTACTGAAGTTCATATAAATCACATCCATCACTCTGCCGTCATCAATCCTCTTTGTTACTTTTTCAAAAGACTCAATCAAGTTCATGAGAGATGACCTCCCATGGACAAAGCCATGTTTACTATCCCTAATCAGTCCTTGTCTTTCCAAATACATGTAAATCCTGTCCCTCAGGATTCCTTCCAACTACTTGCTCACCACCGACCTCAGGCTCACCAGTACCTAGTTCCCTGGCTTGTCCTTACCACCTTTTTAAAATAACAGTATTACGTTAGCCAACCTCCAGTCTTCAGGTACCTCACCTGTGACTATCGATGATACAAATATTTCAGTAAGGGGCCCAGCAATTCACTTCTCTAGTTTCCACAGTGTCCAAGGGTACATCTCATCAGGTCCTGGGGATTTATTCACCTTCATGCATTTCAAGACATTCAGCACTTCCTCCTCTGTAATATGAACACTTTTCAAGATGTCACCATCTTTTTCCGAAATTCTATATCTTCCATGTGATTCTCCACAGTAAACTGATGCAAAATACTCGTTTAGTATCTACCCCATCTTTTGCGGCTCCACACAAACGTTGCCTTGCTGATCTTTGAGGGGCCCTATTCTCTCCCTAGTTACCCTTTTGTCCTTAATATATTTGTAAAAACCCTTTGGATTCTCCTTAATCCTATTTGCCAAAGCTATCTCATGTCTCCTTTTTGCCCTCCTGATTTCCCTCTTAAGTATACTCCTACTGCCTTTTATCCTCTTCCAAGAATTCGCTTAATCTCTCCTGTCTATACCTGATATATGCTTCCTTCTCTTTTTTAACCAAACCCTCAAATTCTCTAGTTATCTGGCATTCCCTACACCCACCAACCTTTCCTTTCTATGTAACAGGAATATACTATCTCTGGACTCTCATTATCTCATTTCTGAAGACGTCCCATTTTCCAGTCGTCCCTTTACCTGCGAACATCTGCCCCTAATCAGCTTCTGAAAGTTCTTGCCTAATACCATCAAAATTAGCCTTCCTCCAATTTAGAACTTCAACTGTTAGATCTGATCTATCTTTTCCATCACAAATAGAATTATGGTCGCTGGCCCCAAAGTGCTCCCCCACTGATACCTCAGTCACCTGCTCTGCCTTATTTCCCAAGATTAGGTCAAGTTTTGTACCTTATTTTATAGGTACATCAACATTCTAACTCAGCAAATTTTCTTGTATTCTTTTTACAAATTCCTCTCCTTCCCTTAACACTATGGCAGCCCCAGTCTATGTTTGGAAAGTTAAAATCCCCTACCACAACCACCCTATTGTTCTTCCAGATAACTGAAATATCCTAACAAATTTGTTTCTCAAATTTCCGCTGACCATTAGGGAGTCTAAAATACAATCCCAATAAGGTGATCATCACTTTCTTATTTGTATTTCCGGAAACATACTCCCTAAGGATAGCTGTAATGTTATCCCTTATCAAAATGCCACTCCCCCTTCTTTTCTGCCTCCCTTTCTATCCTTCCTATAACATTTGTATTCGGAAACATTAAACTGCCAGTCCTGTCCATCCCTGAGCCACAATTTTGTAATTGCTATGATATCCCAGTCCCATATTCCTAACCATGCTCTGAGTTCATCTGCCTTCCCTGTTAGGCCCCTTGCATTGAAATAAATGCAGTTTAATTTATTAGTCCTACCTTGTTCTCTGCTTTATCCCTGCCTGCCCTGACTGTTTGACTCGCTTCTTTTCTCAACTGTACGAGTCTCAGATTGATCTTTTTCCTCAGTATCTCCCTGGGATCCCCCCCCCCCCCCCGCATCTTACTATTTTAGATCCTCCCAAGCAGCTCTAGCAAATCTCCCTGCCAGTATATTAGTCCCCCTCCAATTTAGGTGCCATCCCTCCTTATGCAGGTCACTTCTACCCCAGAAGAGATCCCAATGATCCAAAATAGTGAATCCTTCTCCTGTACACCAGTTCCTCAGCCACACATCTATCTGCTCTATCCTCATATTCCTACCCTCACTAATTCGTATAACTTCCTATATTCTCCCTTCAGAATCTCATCCATTTCCCTTTCTATGTCGTTGGTACCAATGTGTACAATGACCTCCTGCAGGTCCCTCTCCCCTTTGAGAACATTCTACACTCTCTCTGAGACATCCTTAATCCTGGCATCAGGAGAGCAACACGTTTTGATTTTTCACTGTTGGTCACAGAAACCTCTGTCTGTGCCCCTGACAAGAGAAAGTGAGGACTGCAGATGGTGGAGATCAGAGCTGAAAAATATGTTGCTGGAAAAGCGCAGCAGGCCAGGCAGCATCCAAGGAGCAGGAGAATCAACGCTTCGGGCACAAGCCCTTCTTCAGGAATGCTGTCCTTTTCCTCTGACTAGAGAGTCCCCTAACATAATTAATTGTTTGGAACCCAACGTACCCCTCATTACATTAGAGCCTGTCTTGATATCAAAAACTTGGCTGTTTGTGCTACATTCCCCTGAACCATGTACATTTTCCAAAATGACATACTTGTTTGAAATGAGGATAGCCACATAAGATTCCTGTACTACCTGCCTGTCTCTCCTAACTTTCTTGGAGTTAACACATCTACCTGACTCTATCTGTGGCTTTTCTCCCTTCCCACAACTGCCATCCATCACACCCCTTAGCTCTTGTAAATTCCTCATTGCTTAACTGTTGCTCCAACTGATCCGACAGTTTTTGCAACCAACGACATTTATTGCAGATATATTCCTCCGTAATCCGTAAACTGTCTCAAAACTCCCACATCTGACAAGAACATTTAAAAGGCATTTGGATGGGTATATGAATAGGAAGGGTTTGGAGGGATATGGGCCGCTGGCAGGTGGGACTAGATTAAGTTGGGATATCTGGTTGGCATGGACAGGTTGGACCGAAGGGTCTGTTTCCACGCTGTACACCTCTATGAATCTATGACTCTAAGAGCATATCATTCTACAAAAGGCCATTTTGCTCCTTCCAATCTACAGACCCAGAAAATTGCACCGTCATATTGTTCTACAAAACACTGCTCCAGGCTAACTTAATACTTATGGCTTATATTTTAAAAATTTAAGAGACAGATTCCAATAAAAATATATATTCAAAAAAGAGCCCACTGTACTCACTATTGTAGATTTACAGCAAGGCTACACTTAAACTGTACTTAAAACTATTCACTTATCTGTTTCTTTGCTGTGACCTCTTCCAAATAAGTTCCTCCAAGATCAGTTGTGAATTTCGCTGTTGGTGAAGTTTTCCCAGACACACTCTGATGTCCAGCGATATATGAATTCAAACAACAAAGGCAGTAACTTCACAGATTCACTGCTGTGTCAGTTAGCAGTGTAGGTTTCTTTCTCTCTCTCTCTTACTCACCATATGTTTGCTGCCTTTGTCTGTCTTTCTCCCTTTTAAAAGTGCCGTTGTTTTGATTTTTTTTTCCAAAGTTCCAAAACAGTACAACAGCATATAAAACAGTAATTACTGCTCCTGGAATTTGAGGAAATCACCTCCAACACCTGAAATACCTCAAAAAAGGAGCAGCTGTTACAGCCACAAATGTTTCCCATCCTCCAGCTTGGATGTCTTCTTCACTCTGTTATAAATCTGAAAACCATCTGTAATGTCTGTAACAACCATCCATCTGTATTGTCTATAATGAACAGGAGGTTTGTGAATTGTGGTTTGAAGTCACTAGCATTGCATTTGTCCACTAACTTGTAGAGATCATTATTAATCCATCTATTCTCCTTGCTACTGTACAGTTCTGGTAAATCATATTCTTTCAAATATTTTACTTGTTCTGAGGTTGAAATAATAGTCAAATGTTTTCACTACCTCTTTGAATGTGTCTGTTGTTTCTTTTCACCATTTGTGAGCAAGGACATCATTTGTTGCACTTCCAATTGTATATAGAAGTGTACTTATATCTGACTTAACATAAAGTTTAGAAATTATTAAGCTTTGCTATTCAATGAGATTATGATTGATCTGATAATACTCAACTGCATTTTAGAACATAGAACATAGAACAATACAGCACAGAACAGGCCCTTCAGCCCACGGTATTGTGCCGAACATTTGTCCTAGCTTAAGCACCTATCCATGTACCTATCCAATTGCCGCTTAAAGGTCACTAATGATTCTGACTCTGCCACTCCCACAGGCAGCGCATTCGATGCCCCCACCACTCTCTGGGTAAAGAACCTACTCCTGACATCCCCCCTATACCTTCCACCCTTCACCTTAAATTTATGTCCCCTTGTAACACTCTGTTGTACCCGGGGAAAAAGTCTCTGACTGTCTACTCTATCTATTCCCCTGATCATCTTATAAACTTCTATCAAGTCACCCCTCATCCTTCGCCGTTCCAATGAGAAAAGGCCTAACACTCTCAACCTATCCTCATACGACTTATTCTCCATTCCAGGCAACATCCTGGTTAATCTCCTCTGCACCCTCTCCAAAGCTTCCACATCTTTCCTAAAATGAGGCGACCAGAACTGCACACAGTACTCCAAATGTGGCCTTACCAAGGTCCTGTACAGCTGCAACATCACCTCACGACTCTTGAGTTCAATCCCTCTGCTAATGAATGCTAATACACCATAGGCCTTCTTGCAAGCTCTATCCACCTGAGTGGCAACTTTCAAAAAGCTATGAACATAAACTCCAAGATCCCTCTGCTCCTCCACCTTACTAAGAACCCTACCATTAACCCTGTATTCCGCATTCTTATTTGTCCTTCCAAAATGGACAACCTCACACTTGACAGGGTTGAACTCCATCTGCAACTCCTCAGCCCAGTTCTGCATCATATCTAAGTCCCTTTGCAGCTGACAACAGCCCTCCTCACTATCCACAACTCCACCAATCTTCGTATCGTCTGCAAATTTACTGACCCACCCTTCGACGCCCTCTTCCAAGTCATTAATAAACATTACAAACAGCAGAGGACCCAGAACTGATCCCTGCGGAACTCCACTTGTAGCTGGGCTCTAGGCTGAATATTTATCATCTACCACCACTCTCTGACTTTGACCAGTTAGCCAGTTCTCTATCCAACTGGCCAAATTTCCCACTATCCCGTGCCTCCTGACTTTCCGCATAAGCCTACCATGGGGAACCTTATCAAATGCCTTACTAAAATCCATGTACACTACATCCACTGCTCTACCCTCATCCACATGCTTGGTCACCTCCTCAAATAATTCAATAAGACTTGTAATGCAAGACCTATCCCTCACAAATCCGTGCTGACTGTCCCTAATCAAGCAGTGTCTTTCCAGATGCTCATAAATCCTATCCCTCAGTACTCTTTCCATTACTTTGCCTACCACCAAAGTAAGACTAACAGGCCTGTAATTCTCGGGCTTATCCCTATTCCCCTATTCCCTTTTTTGAACAGGGACACAACATTCGCCACTCTCCAGTCCCCTGGTACCACCCCTGTTGACAGTGAAGACGAAAAGATCATTGCCAACGGCTCTGCAATTTCCTCTCTTGCTTCCCACATAATCCTAGGATATATCCCATCAGGCCCAGGGGACTTGTCTATCCTCAAGTTTTTCAAAATGCCCAACACCTCTTCCTTCCTAACAAGTATCTCCTCTAGCTTACCAGTCTGTTTCATACTCTCCTCTTCAACAATACGGTCCCTCTCATTTGTAAATACTGAAGAAAAGTACTCATTCAAGACCTCTCCTATCTCTTCCGACTCAATACACAGTCTCCCACTACTGTCCTTGATCGGACCTACCCTCGTTCTCGTCATTCTCATGTTTCTCACATACGCATAAAAGACCTTGGGGTTATCCTTGATCCTACCCACCAAAGATTTTTCATGCCCTCTCTTAGCTCTCCTAATCCCTTTCTTCAGCTCCCTCCTGGCTGTCCTGTATCCCTCCAACGCTCTGTCTGAACCTTGTTTCCTCAACCTTATGTAAGCCTCCTTCTTCCTCTTTACAAGACATTCAACCTCCCTTGTCAACCAAGGTTCCCTCACACGACCATCTCCTTCCTGCCTGACAGGTACATACATATCAAGGATACGTCGTATCTATTCCTTGAAAAAGTTCCACATTTCAACGACATCCTTCCCTGACAGCCTATGCTCCCAACTTATGCTCCTCAGATGTTGTCTTGCAGCATCGTATTTACCCTTCCCCCAAGTGTAAAACCTATGCTGTTGCATGCATCTATCTCTCTCCATAACCAAGGTGAAAGTCACAGAATTGTGGTCACCATCACCAAAATGCTCACCCACTAACAAGCCCATCAGTTATTCCGGTTCGTTACCAAGTACCAAATCCAATATGGCCTCCCCTCTGGTCGGACAATCTACATACTGAGTTAGAAAAGCTTCCTGGACACACTGCACAAACACCGCCCCATCCAATCTACTTGATCTAAAGAGATTCCAATCAATATTTGGGAAGTTGAAATCGCCCATGACTACTACCCTGTGGCTTCTGCACCTTTCCAAAATCTGTTTCCCAATCTGTTTCTCCACATCTCTGCTGCTGTTGGGGGGCCTATAGTAAACACTCAACAAGCTGACTGCTCCTTTCCTATTTCTGACTTCAGCCCATACTACCTCCAAAGGCAGATTCCCCCTCGAACTGCCTTTCTGCAGCCGTTATACCATTTCTAATTAGCAACACCACCCCCATCCTTTTTTACCACCCTCCCTAATCTTACTGAAACATCTATAACCAGGAACCTCCAACAACCATTCCTGTCCCTCTTCTATCCATGTTTCCGTGATGGCTACAACATCGTAGTCCCAAGTACCGATCCAAGTACCGATTTTCCTGCCTTTAGTATATTCAGTATAAAGGGAAACCACATCTACTGGTTTCCCTTTATCTAGCCTGCTTGTAATTGTGCGTGTGCACAAAAAATACAGATAATATAAGCTATTCTATATCTCAAGAATTGTTTTCTCCATGATGCTCAATGTTGATTTCTATTTGGGCCAATTTATTGCTTAAATACCTTTCAGCCTGAATTTCTACATTGATTAAAGTTCCCTTTTGTACCAGGGAATTTTATGTTTGACTCACATACTTTTTGATGTTTGTTCACTCATTGCCGAATTCTGACTTGGGACTGTGTCTTAAAGGCATTCAATTGCTTTGTTGCTGGCAATTTCTTCTGTTCCAATGCATTTCTAACCTGATGTGAAATTTAATTTTTGTTTTAAGTATTTTTCAGAATTGAGTGCTTCAACAATATTTTGTTGAATTGCTGTCCTCAACTATCAGTTATATCTGTTTTCTTTAAAGTCTTCTGGGTTACTATCTTTGCCTCATTGGGACTGCTGCTGCTGAATTAAAACTTCAGATCCCACTACTGCCGTTATATTGTGTGCACTGCATCTGTAATGACATCTTCACAGTGGCTAGTACTTATTGCATGCAATCAAGTATTAATCATTTCAGACCCATGTACAATATCTATGTTTCAAAGGCTGCAGATTTTTAACTTTATCCACCCCAATCCTAGGGTGGATGCTAGGAAATTGTTTCCGTTAGGTGAGGAGACTAGGACCCGTGGACACAGCCTTAGAATTAGAGGGGGTAAATTCAGAATAGAAATGTGGAGATATTTCTTCAGCCAGAGTGTGGTGGGCTTGTGGAATTCATTGCCGCAGAGTGCAGTGGAGGCCGGGACGCTAAATGTCTTCAAGGCAGAAATTGATAAATTCTTGATGTCACAAGGAATTAAGGGCTACAGGGAGAATGCGGGTAAGTGGAGTTGAAATGCCCATCAGCCATGATTGAATGGCAGAGTGGACTCGATGGGCTGAATGGCCTTACTTCCGCTCCTATGTCTTATGGTCTTAATCCAACACTGACACCTCCGCATTGTGGTTCAAGAAGGTAAATCGGTTTGAAGTCAGGCCTCCTGGCTCAGTGGGCATACTGCCACTGTTCCTAGAATAGTCTCTCTGGTATGCAGGGATGTATTTTTTTGTTACAAACAAAAACAGACATTGATGGAAAACACAGCAAAACTAAAGTTCTGAAGAAAGGTCACTGGACACGAAATGTTAACTTTGATTTCTTTCCATAGATGTGTTTTTCCAGCAATTTCTATCTCTGTATGTAATTTTTCTTCATCAGCAGCTTCCTCGTATCGACTTTGTCGTTGCGAGTGTCGCTCGGTGTGTTTGGTCCCTGCGCGGAGCCCGTCAGTGGGCGGCGAGGAGGGGCGCAGCTTAATTCCCGGATGTTGAGTGGGGCCTGCTTTCTTTGCTTTCGGCGGTGGAGCTGTAGGTAACCGAGTGACTGCGGCAGCGGCTTCAATCCGCCGCCATCCTCGCTCGAATCGCGCGGAATCGGCTTAGAACTGAGCTTGGGCGAAAAGGGAGTGTTCCAGCGTTCCTTCCTTGTGGGTATGGGGTAGATCCCGAGTGCGGGGAAGTTTATATTTGATGTATGTGCCTTCTACTTTTTAAAAGAAAAATCTCTTGTGTTTTACAGAGTGCGGTTCACCTCTCCTCCGCCTGATTCTTGGCCTAGCCATGGTAAGCCTGGGGGCTTTGGGGTGTTTTAAAATCCGATCCACGATAATACTGACTAAAACACACAGTCCAACCTGGGTCTGGGGTCTGGTCTCCCTCCATCCCTCCTGTTTAATGTCAGGCCTGCAGTTTGATTGTCTGGGATCATGAGAAATCAATAGCAACGGCAGGAGGCTGCTCGGCCCCCTCCCTCAAAGATTTCTCCTCCGTTCAATAGTCGAAGAGTGTGTCGCTGGGAAAAACACAGCCGGTCAGGTCACATCCGAGGAGCAGGAGAGCCCAGGTTTTGGACATAACCCTTCATCAGGGATGTTGGAGAGGGAAGGGGCCTGGAGGGAAAATGCTGCCTGACCCCACTGTGCTTTTCCAGCACCATCGTTTTCATTCTAATCTGCAGTACTCACTTTCACCTGGATGGTAACTTCCTTGATTGCTGTGTCCTTCCAGCCTCCTGCTTGTCTGCTTTTGATTCCCACCTCTGTATTTTTTGTTTTGCCTCTGCCATTCAATAGGGTCACGCGTTGATCTGACATTCCTCACATCTACTTCCCCTGTCAACTTTGATTCCCCCCAACTGATCGAGAATCCAGAACTTCCTTACATGAGGTGTTGCTGTCATCAAAGCAGAGCATTAGATTTTAATATCACTTTCCTGTCCAGAAGCAAATGAGTGTTGAGTAAAAATAGAAGTAGCTGGAAATGTGCAGCATCTGTGGAGAGAAATCGGAGTTAATGTTTAGGGTCGAATGAGCTTTCGTTAGCAGGGCGTTGAGTAAAACTGGTTCAATGCTTTACTGAAGCCAGCTCCCCAACCTTCCTTAAATATTGGAAAGTCAGCAGTGAAGGGTCTTGAAGTTGCTGCATGTGTGTATTTCTATATTAAGTTTAAAATGAGTTCTTTGAATATTTGACTCCTTTGCCTCTACTGTAAACTGGTAATTCTGGAAAAGCTGTTGTTCCTTTCCTTTCAGTTACTCCATAGTCAGTGTTCCTCATGTGAAGTAAGTTGAATACTACTTGAACCTGCTGAATTTACCTGTGTTAACTCCGGTGTCCCTCATTTCACATTAATACTCTGCCTAGGTCACATCATTCAGACAGAGGTCTACTTGCATGTTGCTGATAGCCCCCAGCGTTACCTGCACATTACCTTTGTTATTGCTATGATTACATACATGTCTAAATCAGGATATCTGAGGATTTAGTGTTCAATTTAAATCATTAATGAATAGACAGGTTAGGAGCAGAAGTAGACCTTTTGACTGAACTTGCTGCACCATTTTAAAAAATCATGGATGATCTAATTGTGTTTTGAATTCCATATTCTTAACTACTGATGACCCTTGATTCCCCTTTAAGAATCTACCTTAAAGAATATGACTTTAAAAAATTCACTGACCTTGCCTCCACCGCCACTTGAGTTCCAAAGTTACACAGCCCTCTGAAAGTAAGAAGTTCTGGACTGACCCATGAGGAAACATCCTTTTCATGTTCACCTTGTCAAGATCTTTCAAAGTCATCTGTCACTCTTCTAAACTCCACTGGGAACAAACCCAGTCTGTCCACTATATCATTACAAGACAATCTCCTCATTCAGCGTATTAATCGAGTAGATTTCCTCTCAATCACTCCAACAAACTTAACATTCACCCTTTAAATGAGGAGAAAGAAACTGCATGCAGTATTCAAGATGTAGGGTCTGTTTCCACGAGCATAACATCTTCAGTACAGCCTTCAATTCTGGTCCTAAGAATCCAATTAGTTGCTTTGCTTATGTGTTGTACCAAATAATAACTTCGACTTATGCACCAGAATACCTAGGTTCCTCCACACCTAGGAATTCTGCAGTTGTACTCTATGATACTACTCTTTTATTCTCCTTTCCAAAGGGAAAAACTTCACATTTTCCCCACATTATATATCTGAAAGAATTTTGCCCACTTAACCCATGACTTTATCAAGGAAGGGACTGCATTCATAATGCAGCTGAATATGGCTAAGCTGAGGGCAAGTTCTGAAAGCGCTTTGAGTTGAAGGGATCATGCTTTAACAATCCAAGCTCTTCCTTTTTATGCATTAGGAAGTTACATCCCCTGGATCTGCTTGATTACAGTTTGGCGAGAACTCCTTGACAATGCAATCAGTTAATACTCTAGGAGAAAGTGAGGACTGCAGATCCTGGAGATCAGGCTTTGAAAAAGCGCAGCATCTGAGGAACAGGAGAATTGACGCTTTAGACATAAACCCTTCATCAAGAATGTGGGGGTGCCCATGGGAGGGGGTGTGGCTGGGAAGGAAGATAGCTAGGAAGGCGATAGGTAGATGAAGGTGGGGGTTGTTGGTGATAGGTCGGAGCGGGTGGGTGGGGAGGAAGTCATTTACTCTGATGTAAAGGCAGTCATTCTCCCTCTATCATACATATTTACACCATGGTTGTCATGAGATCCAGGTAGTTTTTGTGGAGTGTGTTAAACAAATGCCATGTAGGTAACCCCTTGTATCACTTTGCTAATGCCATGGTAGTAGATTGGATTGGGTTTGCCCTATTCTTTTTCCTTTTGTTTTAAGTACTTGCCCACTATGTCTGGTATGTGCCAGTGTTGTAAAAACTTAGCCAGAGATGAAGGCAGTGCTGGAGCACAAATCATTATTCCTATAGTTGTGATGATATTGCAGTCCACAGCCTTTAGTATGCTCAGTAGTTTGACATTTGGAATGCTTCTAATTATCTGAAGGCTGGTTTTATGACAGTTGAACCCTCTGTAGGAAGCTCAGTAGATTATCCACTTGGTTAGCTATAAACTACAGTATTCAGGCTTAACCTTTGTGCTCAAATATGCTTCATCCGTCATTTATGTTTAGGAACATCCTCATCCCATCAGTTTAATTGTATGGCTCAATGATAATAGGATGTTGCAGTGGTGTTCCGTTTGAATGAGGTCTTTGCGTCCTGTCTTTGTGGATGCTGACTTTCTACTTTGGGCAGTTGCAGGCAAGGGGTTCCTGTCAATTCTCAGGAATGTTAGATTTCTTCAGGGATACTTTGAGAACTTTGCCAAACATTTCCTCACTCTTTTGGGAGTATTTGTACTTTAGAATACAGAATAGAGTAATTGCTTTGGGAGCCTGGTGTCAGGCATCTGAGCAAGAAGAGATGTGTGCACCCTAGTCCCTGTAATCGTTTTGCATGATTAGTCCCTCTATTGGTATTGTTGGCTTTGGAGACAATGTTCATATTAGACTATGTACCCTGCAAATAAACTTTGAAGGATTTTATGAAGACAATGGCAGTGGCATTTCTCCAATTCTTTGAGCTGCATACTGTGGATTGTCCCTAAGTCGGTGAAGCATATTGGAATGCAGGAGTCACTGCTACTGTATAAACCACGAGCTTATTCCCAGATTTGTGCACCTGGTCCTCAAATATTAATTTTTTTCATTGACCAAAAGTTGAACCAGCACATTGAAAGCAGTGATAGATTTTGCACTGTCTGTTTCAGGGAAGGTTTCTCCAATGTCCTTCTCAATTGCTTCCTCTCAGTGGCAAAAAAACTGTGCACGCCAAGGTGGATTTTGTCTTACTAAAGGATATAATCTTCATTGTGTAGCAAGTAAAGATGCAGCAAGGAGCAGCATCAACGGTCCTAGCTTTTTTTAAACTATACAATAGTTTATTACTCTCAATCATGACAGTTTGAGTTCTCAAATTTGGCTGTACTCAGAAATTTGTCACCATCTTTGTCTACTGCATTATGACAGTTGACCTGTCACCTTTACTAACAGGACCAGTGCAGAGCTGTGACAGCAAACAACTGTTTTAAACCAGTCACCTTTACCTTTTACTGCAGTTTCAGTCTGTTGAATCTTGACTGAGGCCACTTGTCTTGCACCCTTCATTAATATGAAGTTACCTAAAGCACACTATCCTGGCCTACACAATCTTGCACTCAGTAATCTGCACTGACTTTTACTCTTCCAAGGCATTTGCTTTTTGTTTTAAAAAAAACTGAATCCCCTGTTTTAAATCAATCATTTTCTGGTCCCTGTAACCTTGAATTTTCCAGGAATTTTGCTTTCAGTGATATAGACCTTCAACATTTTTAGTCCCATTGTTTCGGGTTAACCTTTTAGCTTTTCAATCTGATGCACTTAACTTTCTTCCTTAAACCTCTGGCTTTCCACCTCCCTTGATTTAAAACTCAGGTTTATTCTAAGTCCTAATTGCTTTGCTGTTGAATTTTTAATTTTATGTCTTATATGGTAATATGGATGTTTCACATTAGAAGTGTTACATAATTAAAATTGCTTCTGGTAAGTGACTCCGAAGATACCTACATGATGTAGACCATCCTTGATATTGTTGAAATGTGATGGTAATGGCCCTTCAGTAATGTATTTTGTAGTTTTCAGTATTTTCTTTTCAACTTTGTGACCATTCATTTACAAGTTGACGCCTGAGGCCAAAAGAGCATGATACTGCTGCTAAAGTTTGTGTAACTCAGATAGTCAGACCATGAAGTGATCCACCTGGACTGCAGTTCCATCCTCTAAGGAGAAGACTTCTCTTGTGGAATGAATTCATTCTATACTGCTGTATGGTTATGATCCCAACTCTGGTAAAACTGAACAAGTCAGATCCCAGAATGAAACCTGGCATGATGGTTTTGTTTTGAAACTCATGTTTATTCACCCACATGATCATGAGACTGCAAATTTTCTTTAACAACAAAATTTTGTACTTTTTTGTTAAAAAGCTACAGTTTTAAAAAAATCTTAATACCCAGTAAAGTTAAGTTTCAACCTATTACCCAACATTATCCATTTGAGTCTAAAACCCAAGCTATTACCCCTCTATATCAAATCTTCTGAGTTCTATTTACGGATTCTTCCAATTTCTGTGCTGTGAACTGTGGAATGTTCTTTTCATGAATACCCATAAAACTGCAAACTTAGACATCCTCAGTTCAAATTACCTGCACGTGTCTAACCATACACATCTGGTATGGAAGCTGCACAACTAAACCTTTCTACTGAGGTGACCGATTTCCCTTAACTGTTCTGAAAACCGATAGAATAGAAATCATAGTTCTGGCCCCAGTCAGAGCCCCTCCATGCTACCTTAAAAACCTTCAAATGCTCCTGGTTTTCTAAACTAAAATTAATCCTTGATTATTCTGAACTGACAACCTACTAGCCTTCCATATTTAAACCACAATTTAAACACTTCCCGTTAACACTCCAAGGATTCTCACTCAACACTGTTCTGACCTAGGAGGATGATAGAGTCATAGAGATGTATAGCATGGAAACAGACCCTTCAGTCCAACCCGTCCATGCCGACCAGATAACCCAATCCAATCTAGTCCCATGTGCCAGCACCTGGCCCATATCCCTCCAAACCCTTCCTATTCATATGCCCATCCAAATGCCTCTTAAATGTTGAATTGTACCAGCCTCCATCACATCCCCCGGCAGCTCATTCCATACACGTACCACCCTCTGCGTGAAAAAGTTGCCCCTTAGGTCTCTTTTATATCTTTCCCCTCTCACCCTAAAACTATGCCCTCTAGTTCTGGACTCCCCAACCCCAGGGAAAAGACTTTGTCTATTTATCCTATCCATGCCCCTCATAATTTTGTAAACTCTTTCAGGTCACCCCTCAACCTCCGCTGCTCTTGGGAAAACAGCCCCAGCCTGTTCAGCCTCTCCCAGTAGCTCAGATCCTCCAACCCTGGCAACATCCTTGTAAATCTTTTCTGAACCCTTTCAAGTTTCACAACATCTTTCCGATAGGAAAGAGACCAGAATTGCACGCAATATTCCAACAGTGGCCTAACCAATGTCCTGTACAGCCGCAACATGACCTCCCAACTCCTGTACTCAATACTCTGACCAATAAAGGAAAGCATACCAAACACCGCCTTCACTATCCTATCTACCTGCGACTCCACTTTCAAGGAGCTATGAACCTGCACTCCAAGATGTTCAGCAACACTTCCTAGGACCTTACCATGAAGTGTATAAGTCCTGCTAAGATTTGCTTTCCCAAAATGCAGCACCTCTCATTTATCTGAATTAAACTCCAACTGCCACTTCTCAGCCCATTGGCCCATCTGGTCCAGATCCTGTTGTAATCTGAGGTTATCCCTTCGCTGTCCACTACACCTCCAAATTTGGTGTCATCTGCAAATTTACTAACTGTACTTCTTTTATGCTCGCATCCAAATCATTTTTGTAAACGACAAAAAGTAAAGGGCCCAGCACCGATCCTTGTGGCACTCCACTGGCCACAGGTCTCCAGTCTGAAAAACAACCCTCCACCATCACCCTCTGTCTTCTACCTTTGAGCCAGTTCTGTATCCAAATGGCTAGTTCTCCCTGTATTCCATGAGATCTAACCTTGCTAATCAGTCTCCCATGGGGAACCTTGTTGAACGCCTTACTGAAGTCCATATAGATCACATCTACTGCTCTGCCCTCATCAATCTTCTATGTTACTTTTTTAAAAAAAACTCAATCAAGTTTGTGAGACATGATTTCCCACGCACAAAGCCATGTTGACTATCCCGAATCAGTCCTTGCCTTTCCAAATACATGTACATCCCTAGTTTTGAAGGTTTTTTGAAAATAAAAACTAACCACCCTTTTGCCACTTTTGAAGTCCAAGTAAATCATATACCTTTTAAGGTGTGAACACTTTTTGGAACCAACTGGTTGTGGTGCTTTTTATTTTGCTTTAAACAAATATTCATTTTGTTATTTGTATTCAAACAGCCTCAAGTAATGTCAGAAATCAAAGACTTCTTGCTAACAGCAAGAAGAAAGGATGCAAAATGTGAGTAAATTATACGGTATTTTTAGCATGGATATTTTAAGTCTGAAGTTGTGAATGTGACATAAATAGCCAACATGCATGAATGGTATTTTTGACGGTACAAAATAAAAGGAAAAAACAAATGAAGAAGACAATCTGCAAAGGAATTGGGATTGAGTGGGCAAAAGTTTGGCAGGGCACAATGTGGAAAGAAAGCCAGTCTTTAATCAAATAAATAGAAAATATATATGAATATATCAATAAAATATTGCTTAAACGGAGAAACTGCATAATGTGTATATTGGGAACTGGATTGACCTTGTATGTGAATCACGATTAGCATGCAAGTAGAATAATGAATCAGGACTAATTTGTTATGGAGGAATTGAATGTTAAAATAAGGGAGTCTTCTTGCAGCTGCACTGGGTGTTGGTGAGAACATACTTCTGGGTACTGTGTATAGTTTTGGATGTCTCTTGGAAAAATTGTACTTGCATTGGAGGCAGTTCAGAGAAGATTTACTTAAACTCTTATTCTAAGGAATGAATTATCTTCTGCAGGATAGGCCTCTACCTGTTGGAATGTAGAAGAATGAAAGGTGACACCGCTGAAACACAGATTCTGAGGGGATGTGACTGGGTAGACGATAAAAGATCTCCCTCGTGGGAAGCAGTTTCCAAATAAACAGCTTATCACTTCAGATAGATGAGAAGGAATTCACTTCTGGGAGATTATAAATGTTTGGAATTCTCTCCCCAAATGAGCAGTGGAGACTAGGTGTTTCGAATATATCCTAGGTGCAATTAAAGTTGGTCAGTAGGAAAGCAGAAGTAAACCCACAATTTAGTTTGTCTGTGATCTTGTTACATGACGACAAGCTTGAGGGGTCAAATGGCCTCCTTCTATACCTATTACAAACAAAAATAAATTTGCTGAAGAAATTAAGCCAGTGTAGCAGTATCTGAAGAGAAAACAGCATTAATGTGACTCTTCAAAACTGACAGCAGTTAGGAAAAACTGATATTTATGCTGGGGCGGATGTGGTGGTGAGCAACCGGATAGAAAGGAAATGGTGGGGGTAGCGCGCACAAGTGGGCAGATAAAGGAATAGTTGATGGCTAAGGAAAAAGAGACATGGAAGATGATAATGGGGCTTACCTGTAGGTGGAAATGAACTGACTGTACTGACAGCAATTCATTCGTAACAGGACCTGGGTGGGTAATAGATATGGAAGGGGGGTGGTCATGCTCTTAAAATTTAAGCTCGATATTGAGCCCTGATGTCTGTAACTTGCCCAAGTGGAAGATGAAGTATTCTTCCAGCTTTTATTGCATTTCACTGGAGCACTGCAGTGGGCCTGAGCGAGAAATGTTGACATGGGAACATAGTATGTTGAGGTGGCAAGTAGTTGGAAACTCAAGGTCATTTTTACATACAGAACACAGGTGTTTCACAAAGTCGTGACCCAGTCTGAATTTCCTCTCCACTTTCCTTGTTATGAAACTATTTATAATTTTGAATTTGGAAATGTCCAATTTTATTGTTAAGTTTGACACTGTCATTGTGTTGATGACTGATTTATCATACTTGACCACAAAAGCAAAATGCTGTGGAGTGTGAAAATCTGTATGTTAAGAACAGAAAATGCCAGCAATATTCCAATGAGGCCTTATCAGTGGAAAGAAAAGCAGTAAAAAGGTTGGTCTTTCATCCAAACTGGAAGCAGAGAAAGCCACTTTGTCATTAACATTGCTTGTACCTGCAATTAAGAACATGATTCTTCTGTTGCTGTTCGCAACTTCTGTACATCTATTTATTTCTTGGCCAAGTACAACCCTTACACATAATTCCTTTTGCCATTTAATCTTCTGCCTAATCATTAACCTTCCCCTTTTTAAAAATTCTTTCCTTGCTTACCTGTGTATTTTAACAACTGTTTTATTTCCCAATTTCTCCACTTCTGATGAAAGAGCATTTGCTTTCCTTTCCACACGTTACCTGACTTCAGTCTCTCCAACATTGATATGAGCAAAGACATGTTTCACTATGGGATTACTGATGTTCTTCGTTCTTTAAGCCACTACCTGTTGTATTGGAGCTCGGAGTGCCAAGTAGATCTGAAAATATAAAGAAACTTTATTATTGGAGAGTGCCATCAGAGCCATGCCTGGAGGTTAATGACATGTTGTGTTTACTCAGTAGGGTCTCTTGATGATAACAAAACAATACCTTTTTTAGATAATTCAGCATCAAATAAGTGTCCATCCTGGTAATTTCTGGTTTGTGGGTATCGATCAACCAATTAAGCCATTTGACTCAAATGTTTTAAAGTAAAGCAGAGCATAAATATTTCATATTTGGATGAATTGGCAGTTTTTTGAAATATTTGTTACTTTTGATTTGGGTAAAATACAACTGCCGGTGACCTGCACTTGTGAATTTTGAAATAGGAAGGAAATTGCATCACTGGAGAAATAATGCAGAGCTAATCTTTAATTTGATGGAACTTTGGAGAGGTGGAATTTATGCATGGATGGATTGGTCATGGATTTTATACATGCTTGGTTCTTTGCTTCTTCCAGGATTGTCTCCAAGTACTGATCAATGGATGTTTGATCAGTTGGATTTTTCTGTCAGGAATAATGGCTGTTTTCATTTTAAAAGGGTATATCAAAGAATGATGGGAAAGCAGGTGGTGTGAAACTGGCTGCACAGGTCCAATTGGGACAATTATATCTAGCTGTTCAGAATACTCAAACCTGACTTATTTACCAATCACTACTTTCCTGGGCAATTCTGACAAGTTGGGAAATTCTATTTGTGCACACTTAATTATAAGAATACATTCTCTGCTAATTGTCAGAGATGTGACGCTGTGGTAATGAGCCATCAGCAGGTCACAGTGAAATAGAAATCACATGAACAGTAACAAACAGTCCCATTTAGGGAAGTGAAGGAATGTGTAAAGATGTGAGAGAAAAAGGGTAAGGTTGATTGTGTCCTTGTCAATGGGGTCACATTTGTTAATGGAAATGAAAAAAGAATTTAAGGCTCATGGTAGATACATGGGTTTTCATGGTAGATACATGGGTTTTCATGGTAGATACATGGGTTTTCATGGTAGAAACATGGGTTTTCATGGTAGAAACATGGGTTTTCATGGTAGAAACATGGGTTTTCATGGTAGAAACATGGGTTTTCATGGTAGATACATGGGTTTTCATGGTAGATACATGGGTTTTCATGGTAGATACATGGGTTTTCATGGTAGATACATGGGTTTTCATGGTAGATACATGGGTTTTCATGGTAGATACATGGGTTATATTGACTCCTGCAGAGTACTGCTCATAACAAAGAGGGGAGGACTTTCTGAAATGTGTTCAGGTGAATTTCCTTGATTATTTTTTCTAACCTCGTGAGGAAGGAGACATTTGTGAATGTGCTTCAAGGAAGTGAGGTGGATAAAGACATTGTTTCTTAAACTATTCTTTACGATAATCACATTTGAGATTTGGTTTAGTAATAGAAAAGAACAAGGACCAATTTAAGGTAACTACTAGAATGGAGGATGATATTCAAAGAGTTGAGAAACCTCTGTCCTGGTTAAATTGCAATCAAATTTCAGTCTTGGTAGATTGTTTTTTGGAAAATGTATTCTGGTATAGTTAGTATATTCTGATGGGGCAAAGTATAGGGAAGTCAAAGGCAGAGCTCCCTGGATGAATAAGTGGAAGGAAGCAATTATCTTTAGTTATCATTTTGTCTCTCATTCAGCCATTTAGTTTGAGAAAAGTAAAGTTCAGTCATCTGTCAATCAGATTAGATTTTGAGGTTGGAGTAAGTAGGTTTGTACCATAAAAGGGCGCTGGGAGTAGGGTTACACAATGTGAAGGCAGACACATCTGTTTCTAAGAGCCTTTTTATCCAGGGAGTTGAGATTGTAAACTGGAGATCCACTTAATGGAACAGTCAGTCTAGCTCATTGATTTGAGAGAAACCAGATATTGAGAATCAGAATTTCCTGTAACTGCAGATAAATTTTTCAATGTAATGCTTTTAATGGACTAAGTGGAGAAGCAATACATTATTGTCTGCGCTACATAAATGATTCTTCGTGAGCTTGTGAAGATTTTTTTTTTGTGAACCAATTAATAATAGGTTGAAGCTCAGAATTGCTATATACCCGAATCAACTGAATATCTCCAGTTTATGTAGTTGTATCCACTTGTGAAATATGAACTGCCAATCAGTAGCTTGGCCCTACTAATAACAGGTATCGTGATGACCTGGATCAAAGGGTGTTTTATTGTTGTTGATATGGAGATATGTTAAGAAATTGATTTCAATTCTGGATACTTTATCAATCCGAACAGGTTGTAATGTCACACCTTTGGAGCAGATGGGATTTGAACCCAGTCTGTTTTGCCCTGAGGTGGGGACCCCTAAATTTTAATTGTGTATTTGTTGTAATTAATCAGTACATCAAATGATGAGTTGACCCAATACTTCAGTCAATTTGTGTAAGTTTGAGGTCTTGGAAAGTCATGAGATTTCAATTTGCATTGCTAGGACAATGCCAACTCATGTTTGTGTCTTGGAATGTGCCTCCTTTTTTGATGGAGTGTAATTTTGAATTTTTCTATAAAAGGTTTTTTTATTGTCTCAAGACAATTTGTCTTTTTTTAGCTGTGAAAATTAAGAAAAATAAGGACAATGTCAAGTTCAAAGTACGGTGCAGCAGGTACCTATATACATTAGTCATCACAGACAAAGAAAAGGCTGAGAAACTCAAACAATCCCTGCCTCCAGGTAAGAAATGCATAGAATGTGCACATCGGTGGGTGAGGATGGTCCAATTTTAATTTTGCAAAAAAAAATTAACATTATAATTGGCAATATATTAGTGACAAGTCTGAAAAGTGTGTACATTTTATGCTGTAACACAGACAAATTTGAAGTTAGATTCATGCAAAGTCGGAAATCTTTTGAAGGACTGAAACAACATTCTACCAGATGATATAAAGATAGTGTTGATATTCAGTTTTAAATTAATGGCTACGCAGTAAGAACTAACTGCACAAGTGCAAATCTGCATGGAGTGTCTGGCTGCTGTTTCAGCTTCCGCAAGTTCCATAATTGCAAATCCATAGTCTGTGTTGGGATATCAGTGAATGTGCTTCTTTACAGCTCCTTTGGTATAAATTCCGTTTACTTAGGAAAGCCAAACCACTACTTTGAGATGATATCTTAACTTTTGTAGCCTGTTAACTTGTACTAGTCAGGTTTTGTAGCTGAGCTTACAGCCCTAAAAAAGTGCTGCTTCATCTCAGATGCTGTTTATTAGATAAGACAACAAACCAAACCCAGTTTGCCCTTCGCTGTGCAAGCAATCCAGGGCACTATTTAAAGAGGGCCTTTTAATCCTAGCTATTTTTTTCCCTGAGCACTACTCCAAACAAAAAGCTCTATCTTGTTGCTTTGTTTGTGAGAGCTTGCTTTGTGAAGTTGGGTGCTACATTTTACCACTTATTACACTTAAAAGTACTTATATATAAAATGTTTTGCAATGTGGAGAACGGTGCTATGAATGTTAATTTTACTGATGACTAGTTGAATTTTAGGTCTAAAAATTCAAATTGCTCTCACCATGAAAACTTAAACCAATACATTTTCCTTTCCTTTTTACGTATCTTGTTAATGGGTGTATATTTGGTAGTTTTGAGATTTTTTGTGCCTCTACATTACTCTAACCTCAATATTTTTCTCCCATTAGGTCTGGCAGTGAAAGAGCTGAAGTAAACAGTTGGATTCTCTAGATGTTGTCCAGATTTTATTGAATAAACAAGAATAAAAATTGCTTTGTGATTTGTGATGCATCTACCCATATAAATAGATTACTTTGCTAACAGTACATTGAAATAGTGCATTTTGTGAACCCAGAACAAATCAAAGTATAGTCAGTCTGTCCAATACTGTGTAGTGTGTAGTCGTTCTGTAAAGAATTAATGCAACCAATTTGTGCACAGTGAGGTCATGCAGACAGTAACAAGAAATGGCTCATTTTGTTTTGTATTTGTTGGATGAGGTAAGTATTGGCCAAGCGGATAAAGAACTCTCATGCTCTTCAAATGGAGTGGGGAAGAGAGACAGCAAAAAGGCTTCCATTGTCTTTGTTCACAAAATTTGGTGTGTTGGTTCTTGCTGATGCAAAGATTTCTCTTTTAACCTTTTTTTTTCAAATGCTTCCACTGGTTTACAAAAGACACATCGTGGCTGTTTCACTTGTGAAAGGTGTCTGACTTATCCAATTCCAAATTACAGTTTGCAGCATCAGCTGAAAGAATAAGTAGGTTTAAAGTGGCTTACTGGAGAGAAGTTTTTAGCTGCTGCAGAAGTTTTTCTTCAGGTGTGATTACCTATTCCCTGTCTGGCTCATGGTCTAAGATCTCCTAACTGACAGTCAATCACTTAATTGTTAGTGGGGCACATTGTCATTGGTTTGTGGACAAGGACCAATCTACTTCACCTGTTAACAACACCCTGCTCCAGTTTCTGACACTTCTGTAACTCAGCTACAGAGTTGACATTAGGTATCAAATTCCTTACTTTTGAAACATGCAGAAATCCTTATAAATCCCTGGCATCAAAAATGGTTGTTTCTCATTTTCCGTGCAGTTTTTAAAAGTGCAAAAATAAAAATACGATCTTAAAATGAAAAACCTAATTGGGAACTGGATCAGCCTTCTAATAGGCAACAATACTGTAATTGTTACATGTATGTTGTGTGACAGTATACCATGGCCTATTTCCTCTGAGTCTGCCACTTCAAGAATTCTGCAGGAATTTGATATGCTGCTCCCCTCTGTGCTACAGAAACCATTATCTGGCCATTGGAAAATCTGTACCAGCTTGCTGCTACTGAGGTTGAAAATTCTTTTCATGTTGTATATGAACTCTACCTGAGCTCATATATATTCTTGCCTGCTCCATGTGATCAGTTGGTCAGGTGCTACTTCAAATGTATACTGACTAACTTTGTATATTGCGATCCACTTTAGGATTTTGATCAGTGCTACAAATTTGGTGATTTGGCTGAAGCTAACTTTTCAAATAATTGAGTAATTAGTTTGTTTAAAGCATGTGTTGTTTGGCCACAAACAAAATAATCCTTTCATATAGTGCATCTTATAGATAATACTGATATAAATTCATCAAAGATCCTTAGCCAGCACCTTCCAAACCTGCGACCACTTCAACTTAGAATGACAAGGGCAGCAAGTACTTGGAAACGCCACCACCTGCAAGTTCCCCTCAAAGTCACACACCACCCTGACTTGGAAATAATACCACCGTTCCTTCACAGTTATTGGGTCAAAATCCTGGAATTCCCTCCCTACGGGCATTGTGGGTCAACCCACAGGAAGTGGACTGCAGCAATTCAAGAAGGCAGCTCACCAGCACCTCAAGGGCAAATAGGGATGAGTGATCAATGCTGGCCAGTCAGCGATGTCCAAGTCCCACAAATGAAAATTAGTCTGTGGGATCTCAAGGTTCCTTGGACTACAATGTTCACTGTAGCATGAGAGTTTCAAATTTAAAAATGATTAGAGCTTCGTCCACTGTTGTGGCAACTTGTTTTAGTTTTAAAGTCACACTGTCACTCTTACTCAGTAACTTGAGTCTTTACATCTAGGTAATTTCTCCCAGTCCAGTTCAATTAATCATTACCTTTCCAAACTTCTCAGTTTCTTTTTTTCCTTTGGAATTCAGTTTCCCAACAATATTTGTTTCTAAATCCCAATTAGCACGATCCAAAAATTAAATTACTTACAGTGTGGAAACAGGCCCTTTGGCCCACCAAGTCCACACCGACCCTCTGGAGAGCAACCCAACAGACCCATTCCCCTCCACCTAACACTACAGGCAATTTGGTGTGGCCAATACACCTAACCTGTGCATTTTTGGCCTGTAGGAGGAAACCAGAGCACACCCATGCAGACACAGGGAGAATGTGCAAACTCCACACAGACAGTTGCCTGAAGTGGGAATTGAACCTGGGTCTCTGGCACTGTGAGGCAGCAGTGTTAACCACTGTGCCACCATGCTTCCCTTTATATGCCTCCTAGTGATTTGAGAATTGTGACAGGAGCCAGAATCATCAAACACGTAAACTTTGCAGTATGTTTTTAATTCCAATTCAGTACAAAGTCTGTTAAAATGACCAAAACATTTACTTTTTATAAACTTTCAATTCAAATCATCTCATATATCAAAACCACAAACAAAAAAAGTTTGTTTCTCACAAGCAGGAATTAACAGCAGCAAACTTTTAAAACCACATTCAAACTGAACAATAAAGAGTTAACCCACTTTTAGTTAATGTTGACAAAGCCTGCAAACCCATGGAACTACAGGGACTGCTTGTTTAGCTAGTTTCTTTTTTGCTTCACAAAATAAATTGTTTCCACACAGTATTAGAGATTCAGCAACAACCTTTCAGTAAGCCTCTGTCAAGTGTACTGAACTAGTTGATATGTTCCTTTTCTTCTAAGGCTGAAACATGTGATACCTTGAGTCCATTTTTATTTGATTTGGGTTGAAGTCCCTGTGGCCAGTAACACCTTTCCTCCTGTCTCGTCAAAACTTGGGAGTCCCACCTTTGATCAGTCTGGCAAGTGATCAAATGGCTTTTGCTCTGACATCAGTTTCTCCATTGCTAAGTTTACCTTCTCCAGTACTCGCAAGTGAATGGGACTACAAATTCCTTTTCTCTCATTCCTGGCCCTGTCACCTGTCCTGGGTACAAGAATTGTCCATTCTCCAGTTGATCGCAGACCCCAACAGATCCCTATCCTTTGCTGCAATTTTCTAACTGCCAATGATTCTGTCACATAATGAATGGTCTACTCTTGTGTAGTACTCTTACTTTGACTGCAAAACCTGGTAAGTGGCTTTAATATCATCTCTTTGTCCTGCTCAGCTTTACTATACCTCCTCTTCAACCGTATCTCATCTGCCTCCCTCTTTTCTCCTTTTCTTGTTATGCTGTACAATATGCTGTCAGGAATTTCACTTCCCCAGTCCACTGACCTGTCTTACATTTCTGTATGATTTTGCTCCTCAGTTATTTTCCTTTCTATAATAGCTTCTTTGTCCTGTCATAGAGTTGCACAACCAGTCCATGCCAATCATAATCCCAAACTAAACTAGTCCCACCTGCCTGCATTTGACCCATATTCCTTCAATCATTTCTGAATAACCGTAAGAAATCTAAAAATAAGCCTGAACCTGAGGTGCAGCAGCAGGATCCACACTACTCTCAGTCAACCATGGTACACCTATCTTCCCAATTTTGACATTGTTGGCCAGATATTCACCCTTAATCACCCTCAACCTGATAAGCCAAATGCCAACCTACTTTCATTTGCCTGTTTTATGTGCATGGACTCTTTCATCCACTGTTCTGCCTCACCAACAGGATCATCCAAACTCTGTACAACCTGGACCCAATTTAGAAATTCCACTACTACCAATTAAGCAAGTTAGAAAGCAGTGTGTTCTAATAGCCAAAACGTTGTCTTCTGGTTGTTTCTTCTTTTACCATGCACAATTTAATACCACTTTATTCAGACAGACTTCACACAGATTCATATTTACTATTCTTCAGCTTCTGAACACAAGGAGACTAAATACTGAATGGATTTACACACTTCACCTAGTTTTCTTTTTATTTTCCACAATATTCTTCAACTACTGTGATACTTCCAAGGTAATTTCTAACTTTTTCCTGACTCCTGTCCAAGTAGTTTTTGCATCCCACCAGATTTTTTGCTTCTCTGGTGGACCCCTGAGATTCTGATACTTTGTTTTATCTATTAACTTTGTTCCCTTATCTACTTAAAGTTTAATTGCTATCTCCTTGGATCTCTGAGTACAGACATTGTCTTCAAACATATCACCATTCACAGCAATCATCATAAGTGGCTTCTCGTCTCTATACTTGTTCACTCCTGTCCTGTGGTGAATCTCACAGACTAATTCTTGATGTGCCTCCCAGTGATTCTGGCTTATTGTGCATGTGCAGGGTTAGTCCATTTGGTAGTTCTGGGCTGAATGCTCCCCTTGGTCTTATTCTACTCCACTGTCTCTATATTGTACCTCAGTGGACTGACAACCAACCTATGGGTGGTAAATATACATACAAACCAATTTGGTGTATCTAATTGTCTGATTTTTGTTCATGTGTTTCAAGTGACACCTGAATCTTTTAAATTTCAAAAATACACTTTATTCATTAAAAAAAATCTTTGTGTGTGTGTGTGTTTGGTTTTGTACAGATGCATATCAAGCAAACAATCGCTATCCCAAAAAAAATCTCTTACACAATAATAATATCTATCTATATTTGAGACACTAGAAGGGTCCGATAACTGAGCAGACCCCCACTTACCTTCAGCAGAATGACCTCTGACAGTGGTCTTTCCTTGCTGCACCTTGGCAGCTGCCTTAATTTTTAGAGCATCTCTCAGCATGTTGTCCTGCACCTTGGAATGTGCCAGCCTGCAACACTCAGTTGGGATCAACTCTTTGTTCTGGAAGACTGACAAGGTTCAGGCAGACCAAAGAGTGTCAATACATAAATAGTTAGGGAATCAAGCAAGGCAAACAGGTCTATGTTCAATAAACAAAGATTACATTCTTATACTCTGCAGTATGCCATTTGTCATGTGACTGCTGCAGTATGAGACATTTACAATATACGTGTCTCATTAGAAGGCTGATCCAGTCCTCTGTTCGGATAAACACTCTCCATTGTAAGGCAAATCAATCTCCTGCTGTACCTATGTCCCGTGACCATGTCTCTGGAAAATGCTAACAGGCTCCCATTGACAGTATCTTCCTGTAATGTTAATGAGTTTGTACTTATACATACATTATCATTGTCTCTTTGTGTAGCTAAATGAATAATGTCTCCTCTATGTCTGCATTTCTGAAAGAAGCTTACATTTAATATGATTGAAGTCATAAAACCTCAAACAAGTGTTATCCCAGCCTGATGTGTACCCATGTACCTTCTGTATACTGGTATCTATCTAGTTATTTAATTAATTCTGAACCTAAGAGCCATAGCCACAGCAGAGCAGTTGTGTTCAATTATTTGCAAATAGTTGATATTAATATTTGATTACAAATTGACAGTCTAAATATACTTTTATGATATTGTGTTAATTAATTTTGACTAATTAAATTCTGTTTGTGGTGTTTGGACATTTATTAGAAGGGAATCAAGATCTGGGGTAGCATGGTGGCTTAGTGGTTAGCACTGTTGCTTCATAGAACCAGGGTCCCAGATTCGATTCCAGCCTCAGGTGACTGTGTGGGTTTCCTCTAGGTGCTCTGGTTTCTTCCCACAGTCCAAAGATGTGCAGGTCAGGTGAAATGGCCATGCTAAATTGGCCATAGTGTTAGGTGCATTAGTCAGAATGAAATAGGTCTGGGTGGGTTACTCTTCAGAGGGTTGGTGTGGACTTGTTGAGCTAAAGGGCCTGTTTCCATACTGTAGGGAATGTAATCTAATCTGAAATCAAGTTGGCAATTCCAAGGAAACCAGTTCTGTGAGTTTTAAGTGCGCATGTTCTGTGTATGTCCATTTTTCTTGTTGTTCTATTAAATAGATCCAATATGTTTTTAATGTATTATCACTTATTCGCAGAAATTTGAAGTTTGCTTGGAGCATAAAATCTTTTTAAGATATTACTTCTAAAATTATATTCCTATCGTGATTGCCACCTTAGTACAGATTTGCACTGCATAAACCCCTTTTCAGAATACTTTACATCATTAAAAAATTCAGTTTATCAGTAAACGTGGATTAGAACACTTGCAATTAAAACTTGTATGTGGGAGAAGTTAACTGGATTTTTGTTGTCCAGTTCATTCAGTGCTGTTGTTGGCCAGTTTCCTAAAATCTGACCAGTTAATCCAAGTTACATTGCCCTATCTGTTTGTAACAAAGAACAGTACAGCTCAGAAACAGGCCCTTCTGCCAACCAAGCCTGCACGGACAAATGCTGCCATTTTAAACTAAAACCCTAATGCCTCTACAAAATCCATATCCCTCTATTCCCTGCCTCTTTATGTATCAAGATGCCTCTTAACATTGCCATTGTATCCACCTCCACCACTTCCTCTGGCAGCATATTCCAGGCACTTACCACCCTCTGTGTAAAAAGAACTTGCCTCTCTCATCTCCTTTAAACTTTTCACTTTTTACCTTAAACCTATGTGCCCTGGTACATTTCTACCCTAGGAAAAAGACTCCCGACTATCCATTCTATCTATGCCTCATAATTTTGTAAACTTCTATCAAGTTACCCCTCAGCTTCAGTTCACGTGAAAGCAAACCAAATTTGTTCAATCTCTCCTCATAGTTAATACCTTGCAAACCAGGCAACATCCTTGTAAACCTTTTCTGTACCCTGTCTGAAGCCTTCACATTTTTCTGGTAGTGCAGCGACGAGAACTGTGCACAGTATTTCAAATGTGGTCGAACTGAAGTTCAATACAGCTACAACATAACATGACGATTTTTATACTCTGTGCCCTGACCGATGGAAAGCAAGTAAGATTCCTTCTTGCCCATCTTAGCTGCTTGTGTTGCCGCTTTGAGAGAACTGTGGAACTGCATGCCAAGATCCCTCTGTATGTTAATGCTTCCAAAGGTTCTGCCATTTACTCTATACTGGATGAGTCCCAGGTGTCCTCCCTCAGTCCAGCTGAGGTGTTCTCAGTAATCAGTAATGCAACTCCCCCACCTCTTTTACATCCTTCCCAATCACACCCGAAACATTTAAATCCCAGAACATTAAGCTGCTAGTTTCCATAATAGCTGCAACATCATAGTTTTATGCACAAATCCAAGCTCTATGATCATCTACCTTAACTGTCATATTCCTCACATTAAAACAAATATACCTCATCATCAGTGCAGCCATATTTAGTAACCTGTTCCTGTCTGTTCTTCCTCTTAACGTTACTGGCCTTAGTCTCTAACTGCTCTTCGGTCATTTGACTTGCTGACCTACTGCTCTGGTTCCCATCTTCCCACTACACTAGAAAACCTCCCTGCCAGGATATTGGTGCCCCTCCAGTTTAGGTGCAATCTGCCCTTGTCGTACACATCCCACCTACCCTGGCACACGTCTCAGTGAACATTTTACTTCAGCTGAAAATTTGCTGTGGAAGACCTTGTTAACTGATGCTTTAAGAAAAAGTCTTTTTCAAAAGTGTGCTGAAATGTGTAAGCTGAAATGTTCTCCCCTTTAACATCTTGCATTATAAATTAAAATTTGATATAACATCCAAATGATTATGCTAAATTTAAAGATTAGAAATTGGAGCAAGAGTAGTCTATGTGACTCCTTGAATCTGCTTTATACCATTCATTAAGATTATAGCTGAACATTTACATCATCTCCACTTACCCATGCTGTCTCCATTTCATTTAATACCCAAAAATCGATTCATTTCAATCTTGAACATACTTAGTGAATGAGTGACCACTGGCCTAAGGGAATAGAGCATTCTGAAGCATCACAGCCCTGACTGCAGAAATTTATCTTCATCCTAGTCCTTAATGGTAGACCTGTTATTCTGAGGTTACAAACCTTAACCTACATCACCCAACTCCACATTTACCCTGTCACATCGTCTGAGAAATTTAAATGCTTCAATTAGATCATCTCTAATTCTTCTAAACTTAAGGGAACATAGACCCCATTCTACGCAAACTCATCAAACTGGAACCAATTGAACAAACCTTTGTTGCATCATCTCCTGTGTACCCTCATTTTTACAAAAATATACTTTATTCATAAATTATCCACTAGTACATTACAAAACAAATTTTGTTAGACATTACAGAAGACTGAATGAAAAATTACATTTCTTCATTGAGCACATTACACTCTTAAGTGTCTTGATCCAAATGACTTGGAGTTCTGAAAGCTAGTGCTTCCAAATAAACCTGTTGGACTGTAACCAGATGTTGTGTAATTCTTAACTTGATCCAAATGCATCAACCAAATATGACCATAAATGATGTATATTTTGTTACAAACCAGGAGGAGATCTAAAGTTATTGGCCCCTTGGTACATTATGGCAAAAAGACCTAAGATGGTGGCCCTTCCCCATTGCTTCCTGGCAGTGACTGCCTTGAGCTTTAGTACAACTCTCAGCAAGTAGTCATGGCACCTGGATCATGTTAGTCTGCAATATTTGGTCAAGGTTGAGAGTGTACTGGAAAGGCACAGGAGGTCAGGTAGCATCCGAGGTGCAAGAGAATCGACGTTTTGGGCATAAGCTCTTTGGTCAAAGACAACTTCTTATACCTGAAGATCAACAAGATTCAGACAGACCAAAGAGCATCTTTCACCGAGTTATTGATTAAGTACACATTTTTTTATATTTCAAAAGTGTACTTTGTATGTATTTATAGATTATTTAATAAAATAAGGTTCTAATAAGTTCTTCACAATCTTTGCAAAGAGGAAAAATAACAATCCTTTGGAATTTTAGCATTTCTCAGAACGTCTCTGCAGTTGCAAAACAAAAAGCATTTCCTCCTTATGCACAAAACTATTTATGTTCATTTTGAGGCACCGATAGCGTTTGACACCTGAACATATTCATGTTTTATTTTGTTAGGAAGATCTTAAGTAATGGTCTTTCCCCGTGCACCTTGGTGGCAGCTGCCCCAGATTTCTGTGCATTCCTCAGCATGTAGTCCTAGATCTTGGAATGTGCCAATCTACAGTCTGTCGAAGTCAACTCTTTGCACTGGAAGGCCAACAAGTTGTGGGCAGACCAAAGATTGTCTTTCACTGAGTTGATTGGTTCTCCAGGAGCAGTGTAGAGTCATACAGCATGGAAACAGACCCATTGGTTCAACTGGTCTGTGCCGACCAGACATCCCAATCTGACCTAGTCCCATTTGCCAGCACTTGACCCATATTCCTTTAAACTTTTCCTATTCATATACCATCCAGATGCCTTTTAAATCTTGTAACTGTACCCACATCCACCACTTCTTCTGACAGCTCATTCCATACACTGACCACCCTCTGTATGAAAAAGTTACACCTCCAGTCCTTTTTAAATCCATCCCCTTTACCTTAAAACATATGCCTTCTAGTTTTGGACACTCCCACCTTAGGAAAAAAGACTTCAGCTATTTGCCCTATTCACATCTCTCATGATTTCATAAACCTCGATTAGGTCACCCCTTAACCTCTGATGCTCCAGGGAAAAAAGCCCTTGCACATTCAGCCTCTCCTGATAATTTAAACTTTCCTGTCCTGCCAACATCCTTGTAAATCTTTTCTGGACCTCCTCAAGTTTAACAACATGGTGATTCTGGGTAATCCAAGATGGAGGATGGGAAAAATTTCTGGCTGTAACAGCTGCTCCTTTTTTGAGGTACTTTAGGTGTTGGAGGTGATTTCCTTGAATTCCAGGAGCAGCAATTACTGTTTTATATGCTATTGCATTGTTTTGGAACTTTGGAGAAAAAAAGTCAAAACAACAGCAGTTTTAAAAGGGAGAAGAACAGACAAAGGAAGCACATAGTGAAGCCATTGCAGGAGAAAGAGAGAGAGAGAACCTACATAGTTACTGCCTTTGCTGTTTGAATTCATGTATCGCTGGATATCAGAGTGCATCTTGGAAAATCAACAAACAATGAAATTCACAACTGATCTTGGAGGAACTGTTGGGTGAAGTTCACAGCACAGAATCAGATAAGTTAATTGCTGTTTTAAGTGTGGCCTTAAAGAGAATCTGCAGTAATGAGTAGAGTGGGTTCTTTCTTGATTATATGTTTTTGGAGCTATGTTTCTTGATTAAACTTAAAATATAAGCCATAACTATAAATTTAACCTGGGGCAGTGTTTGTAGAGGAATAAGACATTGTTATTTTCTGAGTCTGTAGATTGTGAAAGAGCAAAAATGGCCTTTAATAGAGTGATATGTACTTCTTGTCAGATGTGGGAGTTTAAAGAGAGTTTAAAGGTTACTGCGGATTATATCTGCCATAAATGGTGTTGGCTGCAAATCTTATCAGATTGAATGGATCGGTTGGAGACACAATTAAAAGCAATGAGGAATTTCCACCAGCAACAGTATGTGATGAATAGCAGCTATAGGAAGGGGAGAAAGTCTCAGCTACAGTCACATAGATGGGTTAACTCCAGGAAAGGCAAGAGAGGCAGGCAGCTAGTGCAGGAGTCTTTTGTGGATATACCCATTTCAAAAAGGTATGCTGTTTTGGAAAATGTAGGGGGTGATGGATTCTCAGGGGAATGTAGCACGAACAGGCAAGTTTCTGGTATTGAGACTAGCTCTAATGCAATGAGGGGTACGTCAGCTTCCAAGAGACCAATTGTGTTAGGGGATTCTGTATTCCGAGGTACAAACAGGCATTTCTGTGGCCAGCAGCGAAAAAGCAGAAAAAAACTGATTGGTTCGCAGGTAAAGGGATGGCTGGAAAAATGGGAAGTCTTCAGACATGAGAGAATCCAGAGAAAGAATATTCCTGTTAGGGTGAAAGGAAAGGCTGGTAGGTATAGGGAATGCTGAATGACTAAAGAAATTGAGGGTTTGGTTAAGAAAAAGAAGGAAGCATATGTAAGGTATAGACAGGATAGATCGAGTGAATCTTTAGAAGAGTATAAAGGAAGTAGGAGTATACTTAAGAGGGAAATCAGGCGGGCAAAACGGGAACATGAGATAGCTTTGGCAAATAGAATTAAGGAGAATCCAAAGAGTTCTTACAAATACATAAAGGACAAAACGGTAACTAGGGAGAGAATAGGGCCCCTCAAAGATCAGCAAGGCAGCCTTTGTGTGGAGCCGCAGAAAATGGGGAGATACTAAATGAATATTTTGCATCAGTATTTACTGTGGAAAAGGATATGAAAGGTATAGACTGTAGGGAAATAGATGGTGACATCTTGCAAAATGTCCAGATTACAGAGGAGGAAGTGCTGGATGTCTTGAAACGGTTAAAGGTGGATAAATCCCCAGGACCTGATCAGGTGTACACTAGACCTCTGTGGGAAGCTAGATAAGTGATTGCTGGGCCTCTTGCTGAGATATTTGTATCATCGATAGTCACAGGTGAGGTGCTGAAAGACTGGAGGTTGGCTAATGTGGTGCCACTGTTTAAGAAAGGTGGTAAAGACAAACCAGGGAACTATAGACCAGTGAGCTTGATGTTGGTGGTGGGCAAGCTGTTGGAGGGAATCCTGAGGGACAGGATATACATGTATTTGGAAAGGCAAGGACTTATTAGGGATAGTCAACATGGCTTTGTGTGTGGGAAATCATGTTTCACAAACTTGATTGAGATTTTTGAAGAAGTAACAAAGAGGATTGATGAGGGAAGAGTGGTAGATGTGATCTATATGGACTTCAGTAAGGCATTCGACAAGGTTCCTGAGACTGATTAGCAAGGTTAGATCTCATGGAATACAGGGAGAACTAGCCATTTGGATACAGAACTGGCTCAAAGGTAGAAGACAGAGGATGGTGGTGGAGGGTTGTTTTTCAGACTCGAGGCCTGTGACCAGTGGAGTGCCACAAGGATCGGTGCTGGGCCCTCTACTTTTTTTCATTTACAAAAATGATTTGGATGCAAGCATAAGAGGTACAGTTAGTAAGTTTGCAGGATTGGAGCTGTAGGGGACAGCGAAGAGGGTTACCTCAGATTACAACAGGAACTTGACCAGATGGGCCAATGGGCTGAGAAGTGGAAGATGGAGTTTAATTCAGATAAATACGAGGTGCTGCATTTTGGGAAAGCAAATCTTAGCAGGACTTATACACTTAATGGTAAGGTCCTAGGGAGTGTTGCTGAACAAAGAGACCTTGGAGTGCAGGTTCATAGCTCCTTGAAAGTGGAGTCGCAGGTGAAGAAGGCGATTGGTATGGTTTCTTTTATTGGTCAGCGTATTGAGTACCAGAGTTGGGAGGTCATGTTGCGGCTGTACAGGACATTGATGAGGCCACTGTTGGAATATTGCGTGCAATTCTGGTCTCCTTCCTTTTCGGAAAGATGTGAAACTTGAAAGGGTTCAGAAAAGATTTACAAGGATGTTGCCAGTGTTGGAGAATTTGAGCTATAGGAAGATGCTGAACAGGCTGGGGCTGTTTTCCTTGGAGCGTCGGAGGCTGAGGGGTGACCTTATAGAGGTTGACAAAATTATGAGGGGCATGGATAGGATAAATAGGCAAAGTGTTTTCCCTGGGGTCGGGGAGTCCAAACCTAGAGGGCATAGGTTTAGGGTGAGTGGTGAAAGATATAGAAGAGACCTACGGGGGAACTTTTTCACACAGATGGTGGTACGTGTATGGAATGAACTGCCAGAGGAAGTGGTGGAGGCTGGTACAATTGCAACATTTAAGAGGCATTTGGATGGGTATATGAATAGGAAGTGTTTGGAGGGATATAAGGTAAAAACAATGACTGCAGATGCTGAAAACCAAATACTGGATTAGTGGTGCTGGAAGAGCACAGCAGTTCAGGCAGCATCCAATGAGCAGCGAAATCGATGTTTCGGGCAAAAGCTCTTCATCAGGAATAAAGGCAGTGAGCCTGAAGCATGGAGAGATAAGCTAGAGGAGGGTGGGGGTAGGGGTGGGGGTGGAGAGCCGGGTGCTGGCAGGTGGGACTAGATTGGGTTGGGATATCTGATCGGCATGAATGGGTTGGACTGAAGGGTCTGTTTCCAAATGTACATCTCTATAATTCTATGACTAACATCCTTCCTACAGAGGGCCGACCAGAATTGTATGCAGTATTCTAAAAGTGGCCTCATCAGTGTACTGTACAGCTGCAACATGATGTCCCATCTCCTATATTCAATGCACTGACCAATGAAAGGAGGGGTACCAGAGGCCTCCTTAACCACCCTGTCTAACTGTGAATACTTTCAAGGAACCATGCACCAGAAGTCTTATGTCTCTTTGTTCGGCAGTACTCCCCAGAGACCTACCATTAACTGTACAAGTGCTGCCTTATCAAAAGTAGTCATGATTTGGAGATGCCGGTGTTGGACTGGGGTGTACAAAGTTAAAAATCACACAACACCAGGTTATAGTCCAACAGGTTTAATTGGAAGCACACTAGGGAGAGGCTGAACAGGTTGGGGCTGTTTTCCCTGGAGTGTTGGAGGCTGAGGGGTGACCATATAGAGGTTTACAAAATTATGAAGGGCATGGAGAAGGTAAATAGGCAAAGTCTTTTCCCTGGTGTTGGGGAGTCCAGATCTAGAGGGCATAGGTTTAGGGTGAGAGAGGAAAGAGACCTAAGGGGCAACTTTTTCACACAGAGAGTGGAATGTATATGGAATGAACTGCCAGAGGAAGTGGTGGAGGCTGGTACAATAGCAACATTTAAGAGACATTTGGATGGGTATATGAATAGGAAGGGTTTGGAGGGATACAGACTGGGTGCTGGCAGGTGGGACTAGATTGGGTTGGGATATCTGGTCGGCATGAACAGGTTGGACTGAAGGGTCTGTTTCCATGTGTGCGTCGCTCCGAAAGCTAGTGTGCTTCCAATTAAACCTGTTGGACTATAACCTGGTGTTGTGCAATTTTTAACTTTGCCTTATTAAAGTGCTACACTTCACATCAATCTAAATTAAATTCCATTTGCCACTCCTCGGCCCATTGGCCTATCTGAACAAAGTCCTCTGAGATAATCTTCACCGTCCACTACGTTACTTATTTTGGTGTCATCTGCAAACATTCTGCCAAAAGATTTTAACAGTCTGCTCAGGCAACAATATGACAGGATCCACCCTCTCCTTTTTCTGCTGGGTCGCAAGGACACTATATACTGACCACTGCTTGATGGACATGTGGTCAAAGATGCTTTTAATTGCAAATTTTTCCATGAAATATGGGTGATATGTTTCAGTTGCTTAGAGCACTCCGCGGCAACGAAGCCAATCCCATCCTTTGTAGCTCCAGGTCAGATAGGACCTCAGTATGTAGTGACAGTTGCTGTTTGTCTACCAAGTGTCTATGCACAACCTGATGCAACCACACAGAAAAATAGCCAAGAGAATGAGGGCAGTAATGGGTAAGTCCTCCCTCTCCCCACCACCACTGCCCCCCACCCTGCCCCTGTCACTGCTCCCGCCCCTGCCCCAAGCCAAATCTTTTTACGTGCTGTCCTCACAGACTGGTCCAACTTTGACCTCCGGATGAAATAGAAGATGGCTTGGGTGACTGCTAAGGTGCACGCTCAGGAAATGGGTCAGACTGAAACAATACCTTTATTAAACTGAATTAAACTGACACAGTGGTCCAGAATTGGCCTCATCAAACAAAATTCCCTAATATTCCTCACAAACATTTTGCAGAAAAGGTGAATTTTTGATATCTACCATTTCCTTGGTAGATATACTTAGTAAATGAATCACAAAGTTCACACTCAAGAACCCCCCAAACCCTCTGTATATTATTATTTACAGTTCTCATTTGAATATTTGCTTTTTCTTGTTCTTGCCTAAGTGAATTTCACAATTGTCACAGGATATTCCAAGTGTGACCTTATTTCTCAATCTCTGGATTACTGATCCTTTCCTTTGCTGTAGCTATGAGCTTGGACTAAAGATTTTTAAACATTACTTTAATTTATCATCTTTCCACCTCCAATGGCATAATTTTCTCTTTTTTTGTGTGACTTGATCCCATACATCGTTTTTGCTTTAAATTAGTCTCGACCATTTATTTAAATGCTCTTTTAAGGCGCTACATAAAGGGAAAGACTTAGTCTGGATAATCTTTTATAAACATCAAAAGCAAATCCCTTTGCATTCTTTAACTTGTGCGGTTGAACATTTGTTAGACAGATCTGTTAATAATACAATGTTTTAGCATGATGTAGGATCATATCTTGATGTGTCCACATGGGGGAGCCAGTGTTATCATTACTTATATCAGGCCTTTTCCCAGATATCTTCCTCTTGCTTTAAAGATTAAAGCACATTTTTAAAGCATGCAATTGTCTTTGTCTTTGAAACATATCATGTTCCCAATGCTTAATAATGTAACAACAAATATTCCTTGAAATCACTTTGTTTTGGGACTTAAATTGATTTTCATCACAACTTCATTGGGTCCCAGAGCGTGGCAGTGGCTGGGAGCCTGGATTGGGACTTGGGTGGGCAGAGATCGAGCCCAGTGGGTGAAGAGTGAATCCAACATGGTGGTGAGGGAGTTCCCCAGCATCTGCAGCAGTGCTGACACCAGACAGCCCAAATTCTCCCAGAGAGTGGGCCAAAGCACAAGAGATTGAGCCGTTATAGGGATTGCGAGCCAAGCATGGCTAAGCACTTAAGAAAGACTGTTTGAAATTTTAACTTTATTTGTTTATTTTTCTACTGAATACGAAAAAGGGCACACTATATTTAACTTTTAACTTTGTTTCTTTATTTTTTTCCTTTGTACCTAAGATTTTGTACCTAGGTATCTTTATACTTAGGATGATGCTGGGAATGGTGACATTCTACGTTTTTCTGTGCTCATGTACGTCTGTACTTGAGTAAACATTACAATAAAATCTAATTCTAATTCTAAAATACAATAAATAGAGAATTTTTAATTATGTTACCTTTAATATGAGAATTAAAAATATCTAGGATTTCTGGATTAGTTATATTGTCTCCATAAAACAATAAACAGAGATGATACCTCGTGAATTCTCTCTCCTATCTCTCCCTGTCTCAATATTAAGACATTTACGAAATTTTTGCTAGTTGGATTTTGCGCACTGCACTTGGGGAATCATTTTATGGTTTGATGGAACAACAAAGTAAAACTGAATGGACAACAGCACTGTAAGATTGACAAACTTAATTTACAATATACTCAACTGGCTGCTTCCCTTTGAAATCCTTCAAAAGGATTTGTTTTTTTTTTGGAAATGGAAAACCACAAACAAGAGACAACAGATAAATCCCGGACAACTTTCGAGGTGTTTGTGATTCTGGGGAGGTGCTTATATTTCACTTGAGCTTCTACTTTCAATATAATTTTTTAGGATGTTGCAGGTGGAGTTGTGAATCTTCTCTGATTGGCAGGGTGTTATAAGTGTTATTTCCCAGGGACTTGCACTGGGATCTCATGCTTCGACCAAGTAGTGAGGAGGAAAACTGGCTAATTCTGTAAAAGACAAACGGATCATCAGAGAATATGTGTGGAAAAGTAAGCCAATAATGAATGAGCTGGGAGAAGGGAAAAAAAAACTCAATATGCAGGGAATCAAATAAAACCACAGCCTTGTCTCACTAGGACCTGAATAGACAAAACAATTGTTTGAACAGATGGAGACCACACTTGTACTGCTCAAGCATCTTATCCAGAAGGAAAAGCCAGCAAAACTTGCCAACTAGACAATGATGGCCTAACTCATCAAAATATAACTCCATTGTTCTGTATCTTCAACAGCCTCTGCTCACTCAAAAGACGAGTATTATATTATTTCTGTTTATTAGCTCACTGAATTGAAGTGTGATTGATGTCTGAGGTTTAATGTTTGCATGTTTTCAGCATTTTAAAGAAAACTGGACATTTCACAATCTGACCCTTTTGCTTTCACTTTAATTAAAACAATGTTAAGGTCCTGGGGAGTGTTGCTGAACTATGTAGGTTCATAGTTCCTTGAAAGTGGAGGCAGAGGTAGATAGGATAGTGAAGGAGGCGTTTGGTATGCTTTCCTTTATTGTTCAGAGCATTGACTATAGGAGTTGGGAGGTCAAGCTGCAGCTGTACAGGAGATTGGTTAGGCCACTTTTGGAATATTGTGTGCACTTCCAGTCTCCCTCTTTTAGGAAGGACGTTGTGAAACTTTAAAGGATTCAGAAAAGATTTACAAAGATGATACCAGGGTTGGAGGATTTGAGCCATAGGGAGAAACTGAATAGGCTGGGGCTTTTTTCCCTGGAGCATTGGAGGCTGAGGGGTGACCTTACAGAGATTTATACAATCGTGAGGGGGATGGATATGGGGAATAGGCAAAGCCTCTTCCCTGAGGTTGGTGAGTCCACATCTACAGGACATTTGTCTAAGGTGAGAAGGGGTAAGATTTAAAAGGGAGCTAAGGGGCAACTTTTTATGCAGAGGGTGGTACGTGTATGGAATGAGCTGCCGGGGAAGTGGTGGAAGTTGGCACAATTGCAACATTTAAAAGGCATCTGGATGGGTATATGAACAGGAAGGGGTTGGAGGGATATGGGCCAGGTGCTGGCAAGTGGGACTAGATTAGGTTGGGATATCTGGTCGGCATGGACGGGTTGAACCGAAGGGTCCGTTTCTGTGCTGTACATCTCTATGTCCCACATCTTTTCTCCAGGGTTGTGTGTGAGCCTGCAGTTTCTGATCGATTTCGACCTCCCTTTACCCATTCACCCTGGGGGTGGGGGGCAGTGATGCAGGGGGTCAGCACCCCCTGTTCATTGTAGGACTCTCTGGTTCCTGTCCCCCCCCAGGGGAGAGTGGGGGAGGGGTTCTCAGATTGTCCTGAAACCTCCAACATTATTAAAGTTTGGTAACTCTCCGGGAGCCCCCCACTCCGGACTATCTGGAAATGTCTTCATTAATCTTTCCGGAGCTGGGCGGGGAGGGAGTGCTCCCAGGAAGACTGGGCTCATGTTCACGCGGCGCGTCCCCGCGAGCTCGTGCGCGTCCCCGCGAGCTCGTGCGCGTCCCCGCCGCGCCTCGGGGACGTGCCTGGGTTCTGGCTGATTGTCGGGAGCCGGGCTGCAGCCGGGCCGTCTGTCACCCAGCAGCGCTGCTCCCTCTCAGCCCTGTCCGTGTCTGTGTCCCCGGGCAGGACTCTCAGCCCAGGGCAGGGCGAGCACATTCCCACTGCCGGCTCCCGATGGCTTCCCGGGTGGATTACATCGCTCCGTGGTGGACTTACTGGCTGCACAACTTCCCGCATGTCAACCTCCGCTTGCAGCCAGTGGACAGCACGTTCAACCCGCAGGATGGCAACTACCAGCAGGTCAGGGACCCCGCACTTGCTCTGTTTGTATCATGAGTTTTTGTGTCCCACCTCCGTGTCTGACCCTGCTCCCCCCCCCCCCAATCTCCAACACACTCCCCTGTCCCCTTGTCTTTCTAGCCCCCCCCCCCCCCCCAGTCCATTCCCATGTCTGCCTGCCTGCCTTCCAGTCTGTGTCCCCCAACTCCCTCCCACTCCAGTGTCTACCTGTCTGCACACCTCTCCACCCCCGACTGTGCCACCCCCTCCCCCCTCCCAGCCACTTGTCTGACTGATTGTTGCCCCTCTTAGGCCTGTCTGGTCACCCACCTTCCACATTTGCTTACCTGTCTGCACCCCTCTGCTTCCAGTTCTGTATCTCTATACCTCCCTCCAACCGTGCTCACCTATCTGACTGATCGTGCCTCCCCTGCATCTGCTTGTCTCCGTCAGACTGTACCAATTCATGCATGTCTGTCTGAGCCACACTGCATCCATCTCTGCCCTCCTGTATCTATTTACCTGACTGTGCCACCCCCTGCATCTGCCTGTTTCTTACCCCCATTCTGTGTCTGTCAGTGTGCCTGATGAACTCTTCCCCCATATCTCTGTCAGATCTTGTCCCTCTGCCCACCTGTTTCTTGCCATGTAGCATAGTGGGTAAAGTGCAAGGATTTGCATCTTGAAGATTTGATCAGCTGCCCACTACTTTTGAGTCCTCAAATGATGTTTTGTAAACTGAGAAATAAGCTCCCACCAGTTCTCGCTTATCCCTTGTCTCAGTTCCTGATTTCTTAGTATTTGTTTTGCCCAGATATAATAACATACATTGGATGAAGTTCTAATGTGAATTGCACTGTGAATTTTCACCTTTAAAACTACAAAAATCAACTAAAAAGTGTTTCCCAAGCAGTTGTTTTTGTCCTTTATTTGCTGAATTGTACTATATTTAACAATGTTTTTCACAAAGGGCGTTTTTTAATGTTTCACAGGAAATTTTAAAAATGATTTTAATTTAATTGAACACATTGTGAAAAATATAGTGAGGGATTAGTACCTTTACAATAGTTTCCAAGAAAGATGTGTTTTCTTGAGAAAGTAGACATTAGAGAATGTCATCTTGAATGAACAAATATCCTAAATAGTTGGAACCAAGCCAGGAAGAGCAGGAAATCCCACTCATAGAGCGAACATCTCTCTGTCATGGGAATGTTATACAATTGGTCTTATCCTCAGACTAACAAGGGAAGTCAGCCAGAGTTCCCAGGTTCGTGACTTTTTTTGCAGTAAGACTATGAACTAGCCTTCAGATGATTTTCAAAAGAGGTCGATGCATAAAAGGAAATCCTTTGTGATGTCTGTAATGAAAACAATGTGAGATGTGTATGTTAAATGTGATTATAAAGTTCAAAGAGGACATTTAATACAATTAATGGAAAGGCAGTAAGACTCAGGTGTTTGACTTGAGCAATTAACTGATGAGTGTGGGAAATGATCTGTTAGGATTTTTCCAACACAAAGTGTCAATATCTAGGGCCATTTAAAACTTTCAATTATGGGAATGTAGATCTAAGAGAATTCCATTTCACTATCTGCATGCTGTTCTTCACATGTAATTTTCAAGTTTAGCTTTCATGGTAATTATCATTATGTGAGTTGTCCCTTGGAATTAAGAAAAAAAGTGACGTTTGTATTAGTCAGGATCTAATGTTAGTTTTGGAAAAAGAAGTTGCTGCATTAATCAGCCCTATGAAACCACTGCTTCAAGTTTTACAAGATTGTAAATAAGAAATCAGGGCATGTATGACTAAAAACTATTAATACTAAAAAATTAATACCAAAACAGGCTTCCAATGTTAGGTGGCATTACTCAATCCAAAATGCAAAATCTGATATTTACTATGATCTTTTTACAGCCAGAACATATTGCAGTTATCTTCATCTCTGTAATGCAGCAAAGTTACTGAACCTTTAGAAGAAAATACAAAGTTTAAAATTATTCCTCCATTCATGTATATAAAATTACACTTGTATTGATTACAAACTGTGCTTCATATGGAAGTCATTTGATTCTTCATTCCAAAACCTATTCAACTATTATATTTGCTTTTTTTACCACAGCTTAACCATATTGGCTTGAGATGCAAGTATTTTACTTATTTTTCCAAACTGCATCCCCAAATTCTTCCCACCTTTTCTCAGTTCCTCCAGAAATCTCATGATTGATTTGTAGTTCTTGTTGAAAATTTCAATGGTGGGGAAATTTATCAAGAAGATTTAACCCACAGCTGAGTGTTTAGTGAAATGTTGCATTAATAATAAGCTCTGGCACCATTTGCCTTTACTTGCAAAGTGCAAAATAAGTATCATATACTCTAGCAATCTAAAGGCTTGAAGTGAAAATGGGAGTCATTTTTACAGAACCCTTTGTGTAGTTTTACTCATATTCAGATGGAGTCATAGAATCATACAGCATGGAAATAGACCAACTATAGGTCCAACTAGTCCGTGCCAACCATGTTCCCAAACAAAACCAGTCCCACATGCCTGCATATGGCCCATATTCCTCCAAATCTTTCCTATTCATGTATTTATCCAAATATCTTTTAAATGTTGTAACTGTATTTGCATCAACCATTTCCTCTGGCAGTTCATTCCACACATGAACTGATCAGTGTAAAGGAGTTGCCCCTCATGTCCTTTTCCCTCTTACCTTAATAATATGCCCCCTGGATTTGAACTCACTCACACTAAGTGAAAAAACACTTGCTATTCACCTTTTCTATGCCCCTTATGATTTTATAAAGTCACCCCTCAAACTCCTGTGCTTCAATGAAAAAAGTCCCAACCCATCCAGCCTATTTTAATAACTCAAAACCTCCATTCCCAATAAGGTGCTAGTAAGTCTTTTCGGAGCCCTCCCCAATTAAATAATATCCTTCCTAAAGCAGGGAAGCCAGAACTGTGCACAGTACTACAGAAGAAGCCTCACCAGCATCCTGTACAATCTCAACATGACATCCCAACTCCTATACTCAAAGGTCTGAGCAAGACAAGCATGCTGAACACTTTGTTTAACCACCCTGTCTACTTGTGATGTAAATTTAAAAGAATTATGTACCCGAACAGGGCCCTACGTGTCTCTGTAGTACAATATTACCCAGAGCTCTACCATTAATCGTGTAAATCCTGCCCTCATTTGTTTTACCAAAATGAAACATCTCGCATTTGTCCAAATTAAATTCAATCTGCCACTCCTCAGACCATTGACTCAATTGATCAAGATCTCTTTTTAACCTTAGATAACCTTCTTCACAGTCCACTATATCACCAATTCTGGTATCATCCGGACACTTACTAACCATGCTTCCTATCTTCTCACCCAAATCGTTTATATAAATGACAAACAAAGGTGAATCCAGTACCAATTCCTGTGGGACACTGCTGTTCACAGACCTCCAGTCAGAAAAACAATCCTCCTCCATCACCACCCTCTGTCTCCTACTGTCAAGTCAATTTTGTACCCAATTGACAAGCTCACCCTGAATTCCATGTGATCTAATTTTACTAATTAGTTTACCTTGCAAAGGCTTTACTAAAGTCCATGTAAACAATGTCTACCACTCTCCCTACATCAATCTTTTTGATTACTTCCTCAAAAGCCTTAATCAAGTTTGAGAGTCACAATTTCCCTCGCACAAAATGATGCTGAGTATTCCTAGCAGTCCTTGCCTTTCAGAATGCATGTAAGTCCTACCTTTCATAATTATCTCCAAAAACTCACCAACCATTGATGTCGGGTGCTCAGGTCTATAGTTCTCAGACCTCTCTTTACAGCGTTTCTTAAGTAAAATCTCCACATTTGCCACATCTCACCCGTGCCTATAGATGGTACAAATATGTCTGCTAGAAGAGGCCCCACAATTTCTTCCCTAACTTACCACAATGTCCTGGGATACACTTGATAACGTACTGGAGTTTTATCCAACTTTATGTTTTCAAAGACATCCAACACTTCCTTTTCTGTGATGTGAACTGTTTTCAAAACATCAATGTTTATTTCCTTGAGTTCTCTAGCTTCGATTTCTTCCTCCACAGTTTAAAAAAAGGTGTGAAATATTCATTTAGTATCACTCCTATGTCTTGAGTTTTAATATGTAGATGATCTTGTTGATCTTTAAGGGTGCCTGTTGCCTCTCTAACTGCTGACTTACTCTTCCTTTGCTTGTGGAATCTCTTTGGATTATTCCTTAACCTTATCTGCTAAGACTATCTCATATTCCCTCTTTGCCCGCTTGATTTCCCTCTTAAGAATGCCCTTACACGCTTTAAACTTTCAAGGCATCCATTTGATCCTAGTTGTTTATATCTAATATGATTCTTTCTTATTCTTGAGTAGAACTTCCACATTTTTATTCATCCATTCTTCTCTTACCAGTCTTGCCCTTCACTCTATCAGGAACATAATACCTCTGAACTCTTGTTATCACACTTTCGAAAATCTCCCACTTATCTGTTGTCCCTTTACATGTGAATAGTTTACTCCAATCCACTTTAGAAAGTTCTTTTCTCCTACCATTAAAATTTGACTTACTCCAATTAAGAACTTTAACTTTTATGGAGGGTTTCTCCTTTTCCATAACCATTTAAAACTAGTAGAATTATGATCACCAATCCCAAAGTGTTTCCCTACTAACACTTCAGTCACTTGCCCTGTCTTATTTCCCTAGAGAAGATGTTTCTGCTTCAACTTAATTTCTGTTTCAACTTAACTTTGAATGCTGTCCTCAAACAGTTGATTACACTTGTTATTGGTTAAATATGTGTTGTTGATTCTCTGGATAATGTTCCACAGGCTGTTGATATAGTCCATGGACATCCTGCATGGTTCACTTGGCTTCACTTCAAATTTACAAAGCGTTTCTAATTTTTCTGTCCTGGCGAGGGTGAAGTTCAAATTTCCTGTGGAAGATTTGTGAAATTTTTTAAGACTGACTTATAACTGTTTGAAAATATGCTTTTTCATTTTTATGCATGTAATGTTACAATTCCCATGGATGAGTATATTGGTTAGTCAGTTGTTCATTCTTGATCAAATACATGAAAGCATCTCACATTGATCTGTTTGCATCTACAATGTGAGCAAGTCAATGATAACACCATTACCACTTTATTGGCAGATTTATGTGGAATGTTATGTAACTGTTAATGTGTCGTGAATGATCCTTTGATGTTGCCTTTTATGTCATTGTGACATCTGGTTTTATTTTCTTAGCCGCATTGGAGCAGGGAAAGAAATGCAAATCAATTGAACTGAACTAAAAGTAAACTTGAATGGGCAGAATTGGGGGAAAGTCAGATTGGTTTTATATTTCATATAATGAAGCTATTTCCAATACTTAAATAACTAGTAATATTTAATATTTTAAGCATCTGGCTCTATAATCTAAACGCACACAATCGATGAGCCCAGGTTACTATAGACTTTCCTGGAGTCACTTACAGACTGAGTTAACAAAAACTAAATATTATCAGTAAAGCATTTGGTATCTTGATCCTTGGTTTTTAAAAGTGGTATGTAGTTGATGCTGAAGCTTTTAAACAGCATCACTAATTGCAATAAATGAATGTTGATAATTTGACTTTGATGTTGATGGAACTGTTGTGACTGGTCTCAGTTTACACGCTGAATTATCTCCAAGAATGTTTCTGTGCTGTGCTGTGTGTCAGCTGTTACACTGCTTTAACAAACGTGACAAAACAGCAACTGCTGGTACAATGTTGAGGGAAATGATCCAGTGATTTAGACAGACTTGACCTTTTTTGGTTAATTATCCGATTGAGAAGAGCAGGTGTTGCTGCTGTTGTAATAATATATATTGGTAGTTAGCTGAGTGTTCTTGCGGCACAGTGGTGTACCCTGACTTCATGTTCCCAGATGTCTAGGTTCAAGTCCCACCTGCTCCAGAAGCATGTTAGAAAATCCATGATAAGATTGATTAGGAAACTATCTAGTTAGTTGTTTCTTTGAGTTCTTGTGGCACAATGGTAGTATCCCTAACTTTCAGTCAAAAGGCCTTGGTTCAAGTCCCAGGTGCTCCATTGGTGTGGCATAACATATCTGAACAGATTGGTTAAAAACATCTTGATTCTGCAAGGCACCTATCCTAACTTCTAGGAGGGTACTCTGGAACTTCTATCAATGCAATAAACAATAATATGTTCATTAATTATGCAGTGTGCTGAAGGTTATTTATATTTTGGAATGCATATCATGTCTAGTATTAATGAAAGTAACTAAGTTAAGCATGTGTTTTCGTTGTGTTTTAACATAGTGTTTTTATGATGGTTTGTAAAAAAAAACTGATTCTTCAAGGAAATACGAATGAAGACTGCATTGTCTGTGGCACTCGCCATCAGATAAGGTATTACAGTAAGGTCACATATGTTTGGTCCAGTGTTTCCTGCTACTATTTAGGGAGAAAGAGACTAGGTGTTTTCTGATGCAAACAGTGTGACCAAGAACAGATTAACTGCTTATTAATCTTGAGCTTGTGGGACCTTCTTGGTACAAGGTTCAGAGCTGGCTTTGCTTATATACAATGGTGACTATACTTCAAAGTGATTCCTGAAGTTCTTTGAGACATCATGAGAGCTTATGATCCTGCCTGAAGTACATTCTGGAGCATGTTAGTGTTGTTCACAATGTTCACAAAGTTATGAGAAGTGATATATTTGCTATTGTACTTCTTTGACTACACTTGCACCTCTTCACTGAGATGTAAGCCTTAAATTGGGCTCTGTTTAACTCACAGTCAAATTATTTTCTATTGTATGACTCCAGGATCTCACGTTGCATTTTGACCAGTTACTGACTCAGTCATATCTGAGTGATAATCATGTGGCTCAAAGTGAACTTTGCTTTGTTTGTTTTAAATGTGACAAGATGGACCCAAATCTCTGTTCTAAATTGCTTTTGCTTAAAAACATCACAAAATGTTGGTACTTTTTATACAAGTTATTGATATTCTTCCTGTATGACCATTCCCACTACTGTAAGATTTGCTGATGATTCAAAACAAAAATATATTTAAAACCAAATCTGCGATAAATGTTGAGCTAGTGAGTAACAGCATCTAATTGTGTCATTTCCCAACCTGTTTTTACTGAAAAGAATAGCAGTGTTTTTTAAAGCACTCATTATTTTGGTTGCACAATATGTCTGGTTCCAATAATGTCCTGGGCAAACTCGCAGGCAAAGTACCCAATTGGCCAAAACAAACTTAATGAATTTAGTGCATTCTGTTTTTAAACTTTTGATCATAAAAACTCAAATGTGCCTTGTTTCTGCAGAATGTCTGCAGTGATTTTTATACTAAATTTATTTTTAGTCATCATGTTATTACGATGCATCACAAAAGATTAATATTTGATATATGGAGAAGGTTGCCTTTAGCGAGAAGTACTTAAAATCAAGAGACTTACATTTATATTGAGCTTTTCATAATTCAAGGATACCTGTTTTACAGCCAATTAAATATTTTTAAAATGTAATTATTATCGTAATGTAGAAAGCACAGTAGCCAATTTGCACACAGTATGCTCCTTTGAATGTTAACCATGTCATGGGAGTTGAGAGTGTGGTACTGGAAAAGCACAGCAGGTCAGGCAGCATCTGAGGAACAGGGGAATTGACATTTCAGGCAAAAGCTCTTCATCAGCATTGGAGTGTTAGTCTAGTTGTGTTCAAGTTTCTGCAGTTAGACTTGAACCCATGACTCTGGATTAGTGGTGCTGGAAGAGCACAGCAGTTCAGGCAGCATCCGAGGAGCAGTAAAATCAACGTTTCGGGCAAAAGTGACAGTCTAACCATGTAAACTTAACCAAGGCTGATACTAACTGACTGAGAGACTTCACAGGTGCATAGCATATTTTTGATGGGCTAGAAAAGAGAGTAGATGAACAAAGTGACTTACGTTTTCTAGTTTTTATTTAATCTGATGTGAATATTTTTATACCCAAATCTGAAATAACAACTTGATGCCAATTGAAATTACTGCAGTATAAGCTGCATTCAAGTCAGTTATCAGTGTCAGGAAGGAGAGATCACATCCCGAACCTGAGGAAGGATGGAGTTTGGTGAATTTGGAGGCAGTGTGGGAATTCGGTGCAGTGGGAAAAGGTGCTTTTTGCTTGCTCTTTTTGGCTCATTGTTTGTAAGGATATGATTTAACAGGGTAAATTGAAGCTGAGGATTGGGGCACAGCACAAAAGAATGACATCACAGGTGAACTCTAAGTGGAGAGAGGATTGAACACGAGATTTATTGAACCCCATCTCAAGAGAATGGTGTTCAATCATGAATATTGTGATCCTTTTCTTCTCTTCCTACAATGAACTGACCGGATCCCAACTGCCACAAAATCCACATCTGTAACCTGCTGTATAGCAAAAGCTAAAGGATCACAATATTCACGATTGAACACCATTCTCTTGAGATGGGGTTCAATAAATCTCGTATTCAATCCTCAAGATCAGTGCGCTGCACCCCTGGAAGCTGAATTGGGTTTATGTGCTGACGGTTCTTGTGTACTGCCATTGCTAAATTATTGTGGGAGCTTTACTGGTATCGCACAGCCGTCAGATGTGATTTGAGGTTAATGAACTTTATAGTTTACGATGACAAATTCATTTATATAAATTATATAAAAAGATATCACCAGCCCAAAGCCCTACTATCCAGAAAAAATATTAGGATGTTTATGTGCAAAATTAAACACAAAATTGCACATAAATGGCATAATATTTCCTGATAGTAAAGGAGCATTTACTTTATCAAAACCAGGAGGTGAAGAAGTCAACGTTTTGGGTGTAACCCTTCTTCAGGTCACACCCAAAATGTCGACTTCTCCACCTCCTGATGCTGCCTGGCTTGCTGTATTCGTCCAGCTTCGTGCCTGTATATTTTGGATTCTAGCATTTGCAGTTTTTTTGTCTCTAATCTTATTTAATAGTTGTGCAATTGAACAACAAGACTCTTTAAAATATCACATGGATTTTGAAGGTTAACATAGATGTGCACACCCAGTAGCTTTGACCTATTCTTTAGAGAGAGAAAGCACAAAATTGTATTTTACAAAACCCCAGGTTTAATAAATGTCAACAATGTTCTCAACAGTGTGTATCAGATACAAGTCCATAATTTAACTAAAATCAATACCATGGGTGGAATTGCTAAATGGAGCAGCACATTAAGAGTGTTGCAGTACAGAGTGTGGCAATCTGCATTCAGTTCACCATTTCTGTAGCATTGATGGTCTAACGTGTTTTGACCTCAGCTGTTTTTGGGGAAGGTTTTTGCAGGAACTACTTTACTCCTGTGAGAAAGGGAAAGTGTTCAAGTCAATCCCAAGGGAAGTTCCTCTCAGCCATCTGCAGCAATATATATGGTATCATGGGGCTAATTATGTGCAAGGCCTAGGGAGACCACAATTAAGAAGAAAACTTGACATTTTATAGATTAATCCATTTAAAATGTCTTCAATATCATTCAGGGGTTTTTTTGAAGATTCAATAATAGACAAGGAATGGGACAGCTGTGATACACAAGTATTAAACAGGATGACTAAATTGCAGCGTCATCCAGAAAACATTCCTAGCGGGAAAAGTAGAATCACCTATGGATTGTTAATTTGCAATGGAGTAGTAAACTGAAACAGAACTGGCATAAATGGCGAGGAAAGAAATGAAATCGGAGACTGAAGTTTCAAATGTCACTGCAACAGTAAATGTGACAAACCCCAGAAACACTAATTCAATACATCCGACCATGCTGTAAAGATCTAATCCAGAATAGGCACTGTATTACAGTACAAGGTCTAACTTGACCTGAACTTCCAGGAAAAAAAATTCAAGCCAAATTATATTTCCTGCTATTGTAGTGTCTGTCTGCAGTCTATATGTTTTCAAAATAAATATGCCTGTAATTGGTATTAATGTTAATTTTTTAAAAAAGTGTACATATACAGGCATATTGCACATTGGATGCAATAATGCTAGTAATTTTTAATGAAGTTTTGATTTGTTTTGAGTAAGCTAATGATCTCTGATTTATTTTTAGTGTATTCTTTCTTGTCTAAGTTGTGTACAAATGATTCTTTCTAGTTATTCTTTTATGATGAAAGAAAATTCCAGGTTTTGGGGTTTTGAAAAGAGGAAGTAATCTCTGTTCTCCTGTCCACGTGAATCCCTCAATATCTTAAAATTAGTTACCTGATTGTTAACATGTGCTTATTCTTTGCTACACACAAAATCATGACAACATAAAGTAGGTTTTCAATTTGTACTTGAGAATGTGGGCATTTTTGACAAGGCCAGCAATTATTGTCCACCCAAAGTCACCTGGAGAAGGTGATCATGTGTTGTCTTCTTGAACTATTGCCGTCCTTGGGGTTTACAAATGCCCACAGTGCTATTAGGAAATGAATTCAAAGATTTTGACTCAAAACAGTGAAGGAATGCTGATATTCAGATGAGAATAGTGTGGGACCTGAAAGGGGAAATTGCAGGTGGTGATGTTTCCATGCATTTGCTCCCCTTGTCTTTCTAGGTGGTAGAGGCTGTGGGTGTGCAAGGTTCTATCAAAAACGTCTTTATAAGCTCCTGCAATGCATCAATGTAGAAGATGGTCCCAATCAAGCAAACTGTTTCTTCCTGGATGGTGTCAAGCTTCTTGAGTGTTATTGGAGCCTCACCCATCCAGATAAGTGGGGCGTAGTCCACCACACGCCTGACTTGCACCTTTTAGATGGTGGACAGGCACTGGGCATCTAAGCTCTGACCCAGGCTTGATAAGTATACAATTATATATGGCAGATCCAGCTCAGTTTCTAGTCAGTGGCAACCCTGATGGTGTTAATAGTGGGGGATCTGATGATGCCATTAAAGTTCAACAGGTGGTGGTTAAAATCTCTCTTGTTGGCAATGTGTGGTATGAATATTGCACCCTGAGCCTGTTGTCCAGGTACTGCTGCATATGAACATGAACTGCTCCCAATGTCCCCTCTAAGCTATTTAACTACATAGCTGCTGAGGCACTGTGCTCATGCCAACACATTGCTTCCCTGGAAGCTACAGTCTTGAATGAACATCAGGGGCCTGTGCAGCGGCACAAAGACCTAGAGGGAACATTGATTCAATATCTGCAGAGTAGCGAATGGGGCTGAATATTGTGCAATCGTCAGCAAACAGTATCACCTTATAATGGAGAGCAAGTCATTGATGAAGCAGTTGAAGATGGTTGGGTCTAGGACACTATCCTGAGGAACCCCTGCAGTGTTGCCATGGTTCTGAAATGAATGTTTTCCAACACCCACAGCCTCTTCTTTTTTGCCGGATATGAATCCAACCATCAGAGAAATTTCCCTCTGATTCTCATTGACTCCAATTTTGCTAGTGCTCCTTGATGTAATATGGTCAAATGCTGTCACCTCAGCTCTGACTTTTATCTGTACTTGGACCAAGACTGTAATGAGGTCAGAAGCTGAGTGACTCTGGTGAAGTCCAAACTGAGCATCAAGTGAGTAGATTAGTACTGAGTAAGGGCTGCTTGATAGCACTGTCAATGACCCTTTGCTGATGACTGAGAGTAGACTGACAGGCTGATAACAGTGTGATTTATTCTTGCCATTTGACTTGCTTTCTGTGCGCAGAATGATCACATTGTTGGGTAAGCTGTACAGGAGTAGCTTGGCTTGGGGTGTGGCAAGTTCTAGAGGATAAGCCTTCAGTATTATTGCTGAAGCATTGTCAGGGCCCATAGTCTCTGCAGTGTCAGCTGTTTCTTGATATCAGGTGGAATAAACCGGATCAGTTGAAGACTGACATCTATGATGTTGGAGACCTCAGGAAGGGCCTATATAGTCCATTGACTCGGCACTTTTCATAGATAATGATGTGGTGAGGTGCTATGAGAACATCCTGAGGTTGTCATGAAAAGCACTTATAAATGTAAATCTTTCTTTCAGATAGATTATGAACGACACTGTGCATCAGTGCATTTTCAACTCTTCAGTTGCTGTGTTGCAGAAGCACTTGGTTCAATTAAAAGGGTGTCTCAGTAATGTTGCAGAGTTATTGAACAGCTGAGAAAATCTTTGTTTATGTTGAAAAATGTATCACAAATGTATTTTAAGTATTGTTCAAATCAGTGACTCAGTTACAGATTTCATTTAGGAATATATATTTCAACGTACTGTGCAAAGAATGATCAATATAAGAATGATCAGCCAAAAATGTGGAAGAAATGATTCAAAGGGAAGATATCTGAGGAAGATTGCATTTAAAGTCCAAAATATTTCCTTTTGGTAACGTTTAGGTGAAAAAGAGCATCAGGCAACGAATAGGAAGTAACAAAATTATTATCATGTGTTATCATCCCAGCTGATGTTTGACCTAAACTACTTCTCAGTTTTGACAGCTTGAAAAAAACTCACATACCTTAACCATGTTACAAAACTTTTAAAGGTGAAACTATTCTGAACTGAAGCCTGATTCATAACTAAACTTAAAAAAAAAGAGTGGCCTTTTGTCTATTTTCTCTGTCTGTTAAAACGTTCAGCTCTGTAAGCATTTCATCAACTAACATCACAGCTATCCTGCTAGGCACTTAACTGAAGTCACATACTTTTCTGGAACTGATATTTTTAATTTACTGTACCTCTCTCTTAAGAAAGATTAATTTTGTACAATATAAACTAAACATCTAATTTATCTCTAACTTCAATCCCAAATTCCCAGATGATGATAATAAATTTGATGCCTTTATCACAGATGTAATATCGCTATTTTAATAGATAGGCACGGACACAGATGAAAATAGTCTCAAGAATTTGGACACTGCAGGGGATGCAATAGTTGACCATCTCAAAACCTGTGAGGGACTGCCTTGAGGATTACAGCAAAGACAATGTGGAAAGAGAAAGGGATTTGAAAGACTGAATTAGTGATGGATCGAGGGACAGGCTTTTTAAATGAATTGATGGTGAAGTTGACGTTTTGGAAAATTTGTAGGGTGCGATGTGTGATTGAAGATTTTTCCAAAGCAGAGAGGTTTGAGCATTAATGTGCTGTTGAAATTAATTTAGGGGCTTTCTGGTTTCTGTACTATATTTTCACATTTTGCAATGCATTTATTTCTTAAACCATTAATGGAACTTTTAATGATGTCTCGGCATGAGTACTACAATGGAAAGTGAAAAACAAACTCAGCAGTCTGATGTGTCAGCTGACATTAGTATAGTTGATGCTCTATTGTAAAAGGTCATACAAAGCATCAAAAACTGTATCAGAGATAATCAAAGATCATACAAAGTCTTTAACAATTTTGTTCAAAATTGCTTTTTGTGTGTCGTTTTCTGAATTGGTTGTCTATTGATGACATTTGCTATCTCACATTATAGAGAAACACGTTTCTGCCCTCAGAACAAAAGGAGAAAGAATGATAATATCTGTGAAACTCAATAATGTTGTTTAAATAAGAGTTTGTCTTGAGGTCAGAAACCTTCCTTTCGATTTGTGTCCATGCAATTGTTGCTATGCATTTTAATCTTTTTAAATGGGTTCACATGTGACACTTGCTTTTGCAATTGAAAAGAAATGAGGTCTTGCTACAAAATGAGTTTTTCTGCTTCTGGAAAATGAAGAGTAACACACATTGTTGCAGCCCAGAAGGAGGCTGCTAGGCCCATCTAGTCATGCTGGTTCTTTAAATGAACAATCCAATTCGATCTCTCTCCTGATTTTTACCAATGCCATCTGATTGTTCCTTTTCATATACTTGTCCCGTTCCTGATCGAAAGTCGTTAATGAGTCTAATTCTCCCACGCTTTCAGGTACTGCATTCTAGGATTATAAGAATTCATTATGTGTATGCTTCCCCTGCCCATGTCACCTCTGAATCTTTTGCCAGTTGTCTTAGCATTTTACAAATAAAAACAGAAAATGTAGAAATTCTCAGATCAGGCAGCATCTGTGGAGAGACACAGTTAATGTTTCCAATTGCTTATTCTTCATTAGATTAAAGAATGAAAAAACATGAGATAGGTTTACAGCCTAAGCTTTACAGCCTCAGGGGGATGGGACAGGAACAATAATAGGAAACGTCTGAAAGGATGGAAGGTAAGCAAGACCTGATGAATCTTGAGAAGGGAAATAGAAACCAAACAAAGACAAATAGAAATCCCATTGGAGAGAACTGCAGAGGGTCTTTAATGTGGATGTTCTTGGGAGACATTTTTATTTCAGATTTCAATCATCTGCAGCATTTTTACCTTAAAAATCAGACATTTTTCGATTTGCAAAAATAAATGCAATTAAAGTATTCCTTTATCTCATCATTAGTGTCAAGTGGGCCAGAATTGCACAAATAAATACTGAAGTTCTCAGCTGTATGATTATGGAAGATGAGTTATTGCAGATGCGTTTCGGTTCTCAGTTGAGAAGATACCTTAGTGAGGTGTTCTGTCTCTAAGGAAATTTGATTTTTTTTTTCTCCTTCACATATTTGAATCATGTCTTATGTAGACTCATTAAAAACAATGCCTACTTTGAATCCTAACTCTAAATGACTAGTGATGTGAATGGCTGGGAGAAGGACTAGGGACAGAAGGCAGAATCCTTGCAGCTCTCATTGTGAAATGCCTTCGTGAATGTTTAAGAGAAACAGGAGGCTATTGAAGGCATCTCATGGGTTTTAATCTAAGTATTGTTGCTTTCATGATATGTTTTGACTTTCTGTCAAGTTAGAGATGGAAATAGTTTAGTTTTGTCTCAGTTTTAAGCCATTCTTAGATATCCGTAATGATGCAAATTATTGTCAAATGTTTAAGGTGAAATTAATGTTTTGGTGGGATTTTACACTTTAATTACTGACAAGCCAATTAGTCCAGTGTTCTGTAAATTGCATCCTGGATTAGTGGTGCTGGAAGAGCACAGCAGTCCAGGCAACATCCAAGGAGCAGCGAAATCGATGTTTCGGGCAAAAGCCCTTCATCAGGAATAAAGGCAGAGAGCCTGAAGCGTGGAGAGATAAGCTAGAGGAGGGTGAGGGTGGGGAGAAAGGAGCATAGAGTACAATGGGTGAGTGGGGGAGGGGATGAAGGTGATAGGTCAGGGAGAAGAGAGTGGAGTGGATAGGTGAAAAAGGAGATAGGCAGGAAGGACAAGTCCAGACAAGTCATGGGGACAGTGCTGAGCTGGAAGTTTGGAACTAGGGTGAGGTGGGGGAAGGGGAAATGAGGAAACTGTTGAAGTTCACATTGATGCCCTGGGGTTGAAGTGTTCCGAGGCGGAAGAAGAGACATTCTTGCTCCAGGCATCTGGTGGTGAGGGAGCGGCGGTGAAGGAGGCCCAGGACCTCCATGTCCTCGGCAGAGTGGGAGGGGGATTTGAAATATTGGGCCACGGGGCGGTGTGGTTGATTGGTGTGGGTGTCTTGGAGATGTTCCCTAAAGCGCTCTGCTAGGAGGCGCCCAGTCTCCCCAATGTAGAGGAGACCGCATCGGCAGCAACGGATACAGTAAATGATATTAGTGGATGTGCAGGTAAAACTTTGATGGATGTGGAAGGCTCCTTTAGGGCCTTGGATAGAGGTGAGGGAGGAGGTGTGGGCGCAGGTTTTGCAGTTCCTGCGGTGGCAGGGGAAGGTGCCTGGATGGGAGGGTGGGTTGTAGGGGGGCATGGACCTGACCAGGTAGTCACGGAGGGAACGGTCTTTGCGGAAGGTGGAGAGGGGTGGGGAGGGAAATATATCCCTGGTGGTGGGGTCTTTTTGGAGGTGGCGGAAATGTCAGCGGATGATTTGGTTTATGCGAAGGTTGGTAGAGTGGAAGGTGAGCATCAGGGGCGTTCTGTCCTTGTTACAGTTGGAGGGGTGGGGTCTGAGGGCGGAGGTGCGGGATGTGGACGAGATGTGTCAGAGGGCATCTTTAACCGCATGGGAAAGGAAATTGTGGTCTCTAAAGAAGGAGGCCATCTGGTGTGTCCTGTGGTGGAACTGGTCCTCCTGGGAGCAGATACGGCAGAGGTGGAGGAATTGGGAATACGGGATGGCATTTTTGCAAGAGGTAGGGTGGGAAGAGGTATAATCCAGGTAGCTGTGGGAGTCAGTGGGTTTGTAAAAAATGTCAGTGTCAAGTCGGTCGTCATTAATGGAGATGGAGAGGTCCAGGAAGGGGAGGGAGGTGTCAGAGATGGTCCAGGTAAATTTAAGGTCAGGGTGGAATGTGTTGGTGAAGTTGATGAATTGCTCAACCTCCTCGCGGGAGCACGAGGTGGCGCCAATGCAGTCATCAATGTAGCGGAGGAAGAGGTGGGGAGTGGTGCCGGTGTAATTACGGAAGATGGACTATTCTACGTAGCCAACAAAGAGACAGGCATAGCTGGGGCCCATTCGTGTGCCCATGGCTACCCCTTTGGTCTGGAGGAAGTGGGAGGATTCAAAGGAGAAATTGTTAAGCATGAGGACCAGTTCGGCCGAACGAATGAGAGTGTCGGTGGAAGGGTGCTGTTGGGGACGTATGGAGAGGAAAAAATGGAGGGCTTGGAGGCCTTGGTCATGGCGGATGGAAGTGTAGAGGGATTGGATATCCATGGTGAAGATGAGGCGTTGGGGGCCGGGGAAACGGAAGTCTTGGAGGAGGTGGAGGGCGTGGGTGGTGTCTCGAACGGATGTGGGGAGTTCCTGGACTAGGGGGGATAGGACAGTGTCGAGGTAGGTAGAGATGAGTTCAGTGGGGCAGGAGCATGCTGAGACAATGGGTCGGCCAGGGTGGTCAGGCTTGTGGATCTTGGGAAGAAGGTAGAACCGGGCAGTGCAGGGTTCCCGGACTATGATATCTAAATGCTGCATGTTCAGTCAGTCAGTGATATCTTAAAAAGATGCTTTGGGATTCAAGATCCTAAACTGAAATACTGTATAAAAGCCTGTGACTGCTTGCATTGCTATTGAGATACTTTGTTATTTATGATCAAATTGTTTTTTGAATCGAAAGAAATATTAGTGTTTAGTCTTCTGCTGAAGTATTCAGGAAACTAATTGAGTAAACCTAGACTTGTTGATGTAATGCGCAGGAATTTAAATCCACATATTCCCAAAGATGTGTTTCTTCCCCACTGATGCTGAGCATTTTCTATTAGATCAGATAATAAAAGTCTTTGCTCCAAACTATTTCTCACCTCCCTAAAGGTGACAAGCTTATTCTTTTGCGTGGAGTAGTTGTACAAATTTAGCAGGCCTTGATTTGGGTGCTGTGTTTACTCAATACAACAGGAAGGAAAATAAAAAAAAAATTTGTTTCCTGCTTTTTATTAATATTTCTGTGAGTGTTACAACTGATGAGGCTCAGTTATGGTGCAACCCATGACAAAATAGCCACATTTTCCAGTTAAAATCAATGCCTTTAGTTGAGGAAGGGCAATAGTTTTTGGGATCATAGAATCAAGTCCACACTGACCCTCTGAAGAGCATCCTACTGAGACCCACTCCTGTAATCCTGCATTTCCAATGGCTAATCTACCCACACATCCCTGCAATTTTACCAAGGCCAATCCATAAAACCTGCTTATTTTTGGACTGTGGGAGGAAACCGAAGCACCCAGAGGAAGCTCATACAGAAATGGGGAGAACGTGCAAACTCCACACAGACATGCACACTTTTGGACTTTGGGAGGAAGCTCACACAAACACAGAGAGAATGTGCAAACTCCACACAGATAGTCACCAGATAGTGGAATTGAACCCAGTCCCTGGCGCTTTGAGGCACCAGTGCTAATCAATGAGCCATCATGCTGAATATTGGGAGTCTTGTTCTAAACTCTTGTATTTGTTGCTGTTATGGAAGAAGTATTTTAACATGGGACCATTACAGCCAAACTCAATGCTGATACTAAAGGAAAACAAAAGAACCTGTGGATGATGAAGATCTGAAACAAAAATGGAAATAGTGATCGAAATTCTGCAAGCCTGACAGCATCCATGGAGAGAAAGCAGAGTTAATTTTGAGTCCAGTTTTGAAGACAGGTCACTGAATCTAAAACATTAACTCTGCTTTCTCTCCACAAATGCTGCCAGACCTGCTGAGTTTTTCCAGCAATTTCAGTTTTAGTTTCAGTTTTGCCATGTGTACCCTTCTGAACTACATAGCAGTGGGACTATGAATGGGAGTTTTTTTTTCTTGATTTTGAAACCTGAGACACAGCTGAATGCAAGTATATATATCCCTTCACCTGCAGTGGTTAACTTACTCAGACAAGGTATTGAAAGTTAGATGTCCCAGTGACGGATGGCCCTGTAATGCACCAAATTAAAGTGGAGTAGTTTAATATTATTGCTTGACCAGCATTGATCTGCAATAAAAGATTCTTGTGTCCCACTCTGTCTGCTTGACCGAAGTGCACTTACTTTGCCAAGTGCTCATTTATAAAATTTAATGATGCTTCAAAAGGTTACTGTAATTCTGGAGGCACTTCAGGGTGAGCACAACCTCTCACACAATTCTTCCCATTTAGCACATACCATTGCTGAGATCATTTAGAGCTTTGAATACTGTTTTTGAGATGTTATACAGTACCATTATAAAGCCCAAATTGCTTTGGTACTGAAGTATGTATTAAAAAGCTGTTACAAAAGTATAGTTCATCTCTATCAATTTGAAAAGCAGAACCCAATTGCCAAATTGGGTATAATTGATGCATCTATCCTTAACTACACTAGAAGTTTTCATAAATGTAGAAACAGTTTATTAATGTTGCTTTGTATGTAACTTCACTTTAAATCTTCATATCAAGTAAACATCATACTGCCAAAATCAGCAGAGGAAATGCATCAGGCATGTAATGTGAAATGTACAGCACTGAGATGTAGAAATGTTGACACACTGTGTAAAGGGGAAGGACTAGCTTTTGGAGCACTGCTCCTTTATCAGGTGATTGGACAATCAGGTGATTGGACGTCTCCAAATCATAAAGGGGAAGGATAGGATGTAAAGTGGTTGAGGAACAAAAAATGGCTATGCCTAACTGATCGTGGGGAAAAAACCTTTAAGCAATTTGTGCAGTTTAAAATTAGTTAGTATAAGTTGTGTGCTAATAAATTGTATTGATAAATCCATTTATTATTTGTTTCTCTTGTGGATTGTGTCTTTATTCCCAGGGATAAAATGAATAGTTTTTGAGAGAGCAATTTTAGCATACAAAAATTCTTTCCTGCTGAAAATCTGCACTGAGTAGACCATTTAAAATGCCTTGTTTGGAAAGGTGGTTTGATTACATGTTAATTGTAACAAGTTTTAAATTTTCCCACTTGACATTATGACCACCTGCATCTGACAGGTCTTGAAATGGGAACAGAATTATCCTGGTTTAGGATCAAGTTGTATTTCCAAAGATATACTTTATTCATAAAGTTTGTGAAAAAACAAGAGAATTATTAAAAACTTGAATATCACAAAATTTGTAATAAAATTCAACTTGTCTCCTGAGAGCATTTTATTCTCAAAATGATCTCCGTAGTCTTAATATGTACAAATTGCATACAACGTTAAGTATACAGCCCAAGTGCATAACATTTTAATTTGGAAATTATAGAGTGTGCCATGATATGAACTTTTTCTATGCACTGTGCTCTGGTTCCACACAGAGATGCCTCAATATAACTTCATGTATTCTTAATTTTCACACCATGAAATCTAAGACACACAGTCATAGAGATGTACAGTACGGAAACAGACCCTTTGGTCAAACCCGTCCATGCCAACCAGATATCCCACACCAATCTAGTCCCGCCTGTCAGCATCCGGCCCATATCCCTCCAACCCCTTCCTATTCATATGCCCATCCAAATGCCTCTTAAATGTTGCAATTGTACCAGCCTCCACCACTTCCTCTGGCAGTTCATTCCATACACGTACCACCCTTTGTGTGAAAACGTTGCCCCGTAGGTCTCTTTTATATCTTTCCCCTCTCACCCTAAACCTATGCCCTCTAGATCTCGACTCCCCAACCCCAGGGAAGAGACTTTGTCTATTTATCCTATCCATGCCCCTCATAATTTTGTCAACCTTAATAAGGTCACCCCTCAGCCTCCATCGCTGCAGGGAAAACAGCCCCAACCTGTTCAGCCTCTCCCTATAGCTCAAATCCTCCAACCCTGGCAACGTCCTTGTAAATCTTTTCTGAACCCTTTCAAGTTTCACAACATCTTTCCGATAGGAAGGAGACCAGAATTGCATGCGATATTCCAACAGCAGCCTAACCAATGTCCTGTACAAGGCAAAAGTGAGGACTGCAGATGTTGGAAACCAGAGTTTAGATCAGAGTGGTGCTGGAAAAGCACAGCAGGTCAGGCTGCATCTGAGCAGCAGGAAAATCGACGTTTCAGGCAAAAGCCCTTCATCAGGAATAGATCTCTCCACCCTGGAGGCTCCCTGCCTCTATTCCTGATGAAGGACTTTTGCCCGAAACGTTGATTTTCTTGCTCATCGGATGCTGCCTGACCTGCTGTGCTTTTCCAACACCACTCTGATCTAAACCCCAATGTCCTGTACAGCCACAACATGACCTCCCAACTCCTGTACTCAATACTCTGACCAAAAAAAGAAAGCATACCAAACTCCTTCTTCACTATCCTATCTACCTGTGACTCCACTTTCAAGTAGCTATGAACCTGCACTTAAAGCTTTCTTTGTTCAGCAACACTCCCTTGGAAGAACTAGCCATTTGGATACAGAACTGGCTCAAAGGTAGAAGACAGAGGGTGGTGGTGGACGGTTGTTTTTCAGACTGGAAGCCTGTGACCAGTGGAGTGCCACAAGCATTGGAGCTGGGTTCGCTACTTTTTGTCATTTACACAAATGATTTGGATGCGAGCATAAGAGGTACAGTTAATAAGTTTGCAGATGACACCAAAATTGGAGGTGTCGTGGACAGCGAAGAGGGTTACCTCAGATTACAACAGGATCTTGACCAGATGGGCCAGTGGGCTGAGAAGTGGCAGATGGAGTTTAATTCAAATAAATGCGAGGTGCTGCATTTTGGGAAAGCAAATCTTAGCAGTCCAAGGGTGTCTATGTTTTATAATTGGTCTATTATGGCTGAAAGAACTTAGATTGTGACATTCTTCCATTGCTGCTCTGCAGTGGCTGCTCCAAACCTTAATACGTTCCCTACCATGTACTTGTAGATCTTGGAATATGCCAGTCTGAAACAGTAAGACAAGGTCAACTCTTCGCACTAGAAGATCAGCAAGTTTCAGACAGGCCAAAGAGTGTCTTTCACCAATTTGATTGTTGTCCAAGAGCCTATAGAGTACCAAGTATTGCACCACAAATTAAAGATACATTCTACAGGTAGGTAAACAGTCTGTTCCTCACCACAGTCATCTCAAAAGTGTGGAGGGGTTACAAAGGAACTGCAAATAATAGATTAAAATTGTGTGACTCGAGTTCTGTTTGAGAAATAGCAGTCATCTCATCTCACCAGCAGATTGTTACTGCTGAAGAATATTTTGAGGCTTTAGAAATTTGTACTTAACAGTCTAAAATATGCACTGTTTATTGCAACTGGTTTGGAAGCTCACAGTATGTAGATGATTATTGGGGAAATTGACATTTTTACAGATGGTATTTGTTGCCTTTACTCTTAAAATAGCAAAATTTAGCAGGTTAAACAGCCTCAGAGGGGACACAAAGGCTTAGTTCAGATCTGATCAAATAGCAGTTTCAAAGTATGCATGATACTTTGAATCTAACCTGTTGAGATATGTTATGGCACATGTCTGGGGCAGGTGGGATTTGTAGGTAGGAACACTCCCACTATGCCACAAGGGCCCTATATTCCTACTGCTTTCTGGCTACAACTGGCTTTGTCATTAATTGGTTGTACAAATTGTGCTTGACCTGTTTGAACCTTAATGATCAAAATTTGTTTATCCAGCAAGTCTTTGATGGTGCAAAACTCCATGGGGAACAGCAACCTGAAAAGGTTAATCTGGCTTGTGACCTTTCTTCTTAGATATGCAACTGGCTCATTAACTGGGAAGGTTTGAAGGCAACAGGGGGAATAAATTACAGATGAGTCATGCTGGTGCTAAAGTTTCATTATTGGGGTATTGTTCACAGGACAACCTTTCAATGAAGGCAATTATATATGAATGAATTATTGCTATCAAGTGGCAAATTATATCTTTAAGAGAGATGCAAATATGTAACAATCAGCAAAATCAATTTAATTTCCCTGTTCATGCCCCTAGCAAGTGAAGTCTCTGGATCTTTGAATCTGCCACAAGAAAGATGTTGTTAGACTTGAAAGGGTTCAGAAAGATTTACAATGATGTTTCCAAGATTGGAGAGTTTGAACTATAGGGAGAGGCTGAATAGGCTGGAGTTTTTTCCTTGTAGCATCAGAAGCTGATGGGTGATCTTATAGAGGTTTATAAAATCATGAGGGGCATGGATAGGGTAAATAGCAAGGTTTTTTTCCTCCGAGGCAGTGGGGTCCAAAACTAGAGGGCAAAGGTTTAAAGTGAAAGGGGAAAGATTTAAAAGGGACCTAAGGGGCAACTTTTTCACGCAGAGGGTGGTGCATGTATGAAATGAGCTTCCAGAGGAAGTGGTAGAGGCTGGGACTATTATAGCATTTAAAACTCATCTGGATGGGTATATGCACAGGAAGGGTCTAGAGAGAGATATGGGCCAAATGCTGGCAAATGGGACCAGATCAGTTTAGGATATCTGGTCAGCATGAACAAGTTGGACCGAAGGGTCTTTTTCTGTGCTGTATGATTCAATGACTCAAAGCATGTGAGGGCAAGAGCTTCCAGGAATGTATTAAATCCAATCCAAATCTGTTTGTGCCACCTGTATATCATTTGAACATTATTGATATGATGTGTGTGGAACTCCTGGTTTATTTTTGGTGGAAAAAACAACAAAGGCCGTGTATGTTGGATCTTAAGAGGAACATAATCATTTTTATTTCTGTTGGGGTTCTCTCTTAATCCAATGTCAAGGAACAAACTTTAATTTCAGTTTTGACATGGATCAGGGGCAGCAATGCAGAGGGTAACACACAGATGGCCTGCTGCAAACTGAGGCCATTAGATACTGGCTCAGATGACACACCAAGACATTTCTTACTGAAAGCAATAACTGCATTGTCTCCCCATAATTTTTTTTATCATAGTTGCAGGGGAATGATTGGAATCATGCCAGTAAACATAACTTTACAAAATAAACAGGAACCTATATTGATAGAAGAGCTGGTGTCCGATAGTGAGCCTTGTGAAGGTCTTGTCCACGAAGTCTGCAAAAATAAGTTACTTATTTTATCAACTTACCTCAGCCTTTTCAAATCCGTTCCTTATCTTCAAAATTAATTCTTTTTTTCTTAAATCTTAATTTATCGGTCTGAATTTACTGGCCTTTGTGGAGTCTGGTGTTTCTGCTATTGATTTTTGGAAAGTCAAAGGATACAGAAGCGGTGTATTAAATATGTCACTACTGGGTTTTAAAACTGGGTGGCAGAATTGTTTTTGATGTTTGCTTTTATGATTCCTTTGTGGTAAATAACAAAGACATGATAACAAGTGTCAGACTGTTATTTAATTGTTATCTACCTTGAGTGGTGTAATGCTGACTGTGTACAAGCCTGTATTATTTTCCCCTCAGCGTTTCGTCTGGGATTGTGACCAGTTTTTATCTTCAGGTCAAATTCGGTTTTAATCTGATTTGCACTGCTTGAAGACTGACTTGAATCTCAATGTTCTGGTCAAAGGTGGATTGCATAATTATTCACAAATCAAGGGGAACCTCTGTTGTTGTTGTGAATGAACAATATTCTTTAATTATGCCCTGGAAAGATCTGTGCACCCAACTAAGAGTTTTAGAACAGAACAAAACATTGCAATACTATAACACAAGGCAGCAATGATACTTTTTAAAAAGGGACATTGTAAAAGCAATCTCTTATCTTACAAGGCCAAATTTGGACTATTTATACTTTTTAAAAATCAAATCTAGAGCACATGCACAATATAAAATTAAATGTCACACAAGATGAAAAATTGACTAGATGTGACTTCAATGAAAGCTGCCTGTTTTCATGTTGCAACTAGTGAAACAGTCACGACAGTTCAACAAAAGATATCTGCAACAGTTTGACACTGTCATTTTTCTAGGTTGGTTAAATCTGTGAATTTTATTAAGTGAAGATTTATGCAACACGTGGCTCCAAAACATTGATGGATGCAAAGAGATGATTTCCGTTCAGTTGTTGCTCACCCCATTTGGCACTAGCATTAAAACCACAGTAACAGAGTTAAATGTCCATTTCCCATCTCATACTGCAGCCAGACTTTTCACCAGATTTGGAAGGGGCTGGGAAAGAAAGAGACAAAATATGGAGCCCTCTGTTTGAGGAAGATAATTTGAAACTCAGTTGCTTTTAAAACTAGTGTGTGTCTGCCTATCTTCAACAAAATACCTCTAGTGGCATCTGTTCACAACTTCACCCATTTGGAAAGCATAGAATGATAACCAGAGTCTCACAAATACCATTTGTAACTTGTTTTGTGGGACGTGAAGAGGGCGAAGCAAGCAAAAAAGAGATATATTAGTTTTTATGTGCAAATCCAATTTGGAAGCTTGGCTCCACCCCAACAAAAACTCTTGATATTCTGAAATCCCTTGCTGTATAAATTTACTTATATAACTAAGGCATTGGAAATGTGCAAAACATTTCTTAATGAGGTTAATTATGGCTTCACCAAAAGCCTTCAGATTTTCTTGACTTTCAAACATACTTTCATTTTGAAATCGTTGAATTTAAGTAATCAATCATTTGTAGTACAGATGTATCAGATGTTAAAAATATTAAAAATAAAGTAAAGGACTTGGCAATTAACTATTCATTTGAAAAGTGGAAGCAAGTCTGGAATGGATGTTATGTAAGGTACAATTACAGTTCTCTTGCTAAAAAAAAATTCTTTATTGTATACTGGCAGTGTACTATAAGTAGCTTTCTGTTTGTTCTGTTACTTCAGGAAGTTCATTTCCTTAGTATGTTGAAACCATAAAGCCAGATGGTGTCAACGGCCTTATCGTGGATTTCTGCAGGACTGATTTATTCTGACAGGAGGCATTAGCTCATGGTAGCAGCAAAGCACAAGTATTCTTTGTCCATCATTATTTATCTTTCCCAGGCCATGACTTTTGAGCCAGGAATGCAAGGCCTCATGGTCCACATTCAATCCTGTGTTCAAAACCCCTGGTAAGTAAAGACTTTCTGATTTAGGGATTCTCCTAATAAACATGTCAGATTCCTCATGGAACTGTTTCTTTGTTGTTGTACTGCAGCAGGTTTTGCAGCATGGATTACTTATTGAGGTTAACTGACTCCTTTTGAGTTGAGAGGTGAATGGAGACGATGTGTTGAAGAGGGGGTGTGCTCTATTATTGAAAGCAACAAGTTCCTTACAGCAGAATCTACACCTTGCTGTCATGTTTCCCCCAAAATCTTCCCCTGCCAGATAAAAATACAATCTTTTTCTCCGTGATCAGTTTTGACATTCCAGGTCTTTTGTAGGCAAGCAGTTTCAATGTTCAGTTTGTCCAGTTTCATATTGATCACAGGAGAAAGTGAGGACTGCAGCTGCTGGAGATCAGAGCTGTGAGTTCATTCCTGACGAAGAGCTAATGCCCGAAACATCGCCTCTCCTGCTCCTCGGATGCTGCCTGACCGGCTGTGCTTTTCCAGCACTACACTCTTCGACTCATATTGATCACAGCTGTCTTGTTCATGTTATTGATCAATCATAAGTAGTCTGTTATTGATGAATCTGCCGATCCTGCATCCTCAGTTTATTCCTCTACTGTGGTGAGACCAATATAAGACATAAGATCCTAACGTGTAGGAACAGAATTAGGCCGTTCACCTATTGAGTCTGCTGCACCATTTGATCATGACTGATACATTTCTCAACCCTACTCTCCTGCCTTCTCCCATAATCCTTGATCTCTTTACCAATCAAGAACCCATCTATCTCTGTCTTAAATACATCCAATGACTTGGCCTCCGCAGCCTTCTGCAACAATGAGTTCCTCAAATTCACCACCCTCTGACTGAGGAAATTCGACCTCCTCTCAGTTCTAAAGAGTTAGTTCCATTATTCTGTGGCTTTGCCCTCAGGATCTAGTCTCTCCTATTCATGGAAACATCTTCTTCATGTCAACTCTATCCAGGCCTCTGTGTTCTGTAAGTTTCAATGAGACTCCCCCCTCACCCTTCTAAATTCCATTGAGTATAGACCCAGAGTCCTCAACCGCTCCTCATATGACAAGCCCTTCAGTCCCAGCATCATTCTTGTGAACCTCCTTTGGACAACCTCCAAAGCCAGCATATCCCTCCCTAGATACTAGTTCCAACATGCCAACAATATTCAAAATGCGATCCGACCTGAATCTTATACAGCGTCAGCAGCACATTTCTGCTCTTGTATTCCTGCCCTCGCTTGACTGCTAACATTGCTTGTGTCGTTCTAACCTGCATGTTAACCTTAATAGAATCCTGAACTAGGACTTCCAAGTTCCTTTGCGCTTCTGATTTACAAAGCCTTTCCCCATTTAGAAAATAGTCTCTGCTTCTATTCTTCCTACCAACGTTCATAACCTCACACTTTCCCACACTGTATTGCATCTGCCACTTCCTTGCCCACTCTCCTAGCCTGTCCAAGCCCTTCTATAGCCTTTCTGCTTTCTCAACATTGCCTGTTCCTCTACCTATCTTTATGTCATCTCCAAATGTAGCAACCATGCCTGCCGTTCCTTCGTCCAGATTATTAACCATGATGTGGAGGTGCCGGTGTTGGACTGCGGTGGACAAAGATAAAAATCACACAACACCTGATTATAGTCCAACAGGTTTATTTGGAAGTACTAGCTTTCAGAGCACTGCTCCTTCAGCAGGTAACTAGTAGGGCAGGAGCATAAATTCTGTCTTATGATTCTGCCCCATTGGTTACCAGATGAAGGAACAGTGCTCTGAAAGCTAGTACTTCCAAATAAACCTGTTGGACTGTATCCTGGTGTTATGTGATTTTCAGATTGTTAATGTATAACATGATAGTTGTGGTCTCAACATGGACCACTGCAGAACTGTACTAGTCATCAGCTGCCATGCCTGAATGGACCCCTTTATCCTTACTATCTGCCTTCTGCCATATTTTACCATGGGCTTTTATTTTATTTAGCAGCCTCCTGGGCGGCACCTTGCTAAAGGCCTTCTGGAAATCCATATAGATCATGCCCACTGGCTCCCATGTGTTCATACGTTCAGAAGAAGAAAAAAACTGCTTCGTTTACACTTGTGCTGTCTGAGATGTATCCTTGGGGTCACTCTGTATGACATCAAGACTAAAGCAATGATGTCTTCAGTTCAGTCACGTTCATCAAATAGATAAAGGCCATATACTTGAAGACCTTCTGTAGGTTGAACTGGCCACTTTGTCACAACCATTGCATACATACCTCCACTACACATACACTTGCAGGGTAGATTTGATGATGATCAGTATTGATAGTTTCAACAAGGAGACTGTTGCTAATCGCTGTGACCTCTAGAGGCTGACAGTTGGGGCAGTGAAAGAAGCAACAGCAGAAAAGACAAACTCGGCTAGCTAGGCAAGAAGAGAAAACAGAAGGTTTTAATGCACGTTCCCAGTCCACTGTGTTCCTCTGCAACAAATGTGGCAGAGATTATCGTGTCAGAATGGGGCTCCTGAGCCACACCAGGTGATGCTTAACACAGATTTGGCCTTATGTAATGTTGTAAAACGGCAGTGATTATGAGCAGTACTGTGAACTAGTGTAATAAAGTCCCATTATCTCCTGGTTATAAGTGAAAACCTGATCCAGAATCTCTTGGACCTCTTTCCTATCTTGGTAAATAATATGAGAATAACCTGGAATTTCAATACTGGGGCTTCCCAATGTGTGGAGGCTGGGGACTGAATGTTTGAATTCATGCGTTCTGAGGCAGTTATGGCTGACACATACCCCTCCCTCCAAATTTTCCCCACTTTAATCGATCTTTTTCTCTTCCCCACTGCTCACTTAAGGGTTACAACCACTTTATAGCCTCAAAATGTGGTAGTAGTGAGAAAAAGGTTTGGGGAGCAGTTTTTTTCTTCTTCTCCACATGGACATTTTTTTTAAAGTGTAATTATCTATGTAGTGCATTTAGACAAGACAGTGGATAAGTAACATTGCAGTTTGAAACTAAAGGTAAGCCTTTTATCATCAGTAAACGTGATCTTTAGCTAAATGTCAAAATGCAAGGTGTGGCTTCTGACTTCTTCAGGCAGCGTGCACACCTTTATATCTGCTGTAGGAAGCCTGATCTGAGCCTTGTTCTGTTGTGACTTTAAATGGTGAGCCATTAAATAAACTAGATTTTTTTAAAAATTAAGACTATTTTAGAATTTAATTTCTTCACAATATAAGTAGTTCTACAGATTAAACTTGAATGTTGTGTGAATATTTTGCAATAAATGATCTTCTGTACTTTGTTTTAGTAGAGGAGCACATAGAATTGCACTGATTAGAAATGAACCTGTATTGTTACAAGTGTGAAGTTTGTAAATTTATGTTTCCGGCCTACTTACAAGGGCATAGCAAAGAGGGTTATGGGTGCCCCTCCAAATCCTGTTTGACAGTAAGGCTGGGGGACTTGGTTGTTAAGGGAATAGAATGATTTACTGAGCAGAAGGTGCTAGAGAATGACACGTGTGAACAATGACCAAAGCAGCTGTACGAATGATCAATACTCCATCTCTAAGTCTCACAGGGAGTTGTTCAGATTGTCAAGATTTTATAAACAGTTAAAAAGTGTCAATTTAAATGGTGACTTTAAATGGTGAGCCATTAAATAAACTAGATTTTTTTAAAAATTAAGACTATTTTAGAATTTAATTTCTTCACAATATAAGTAGTTCTACAGATTAAACTTGAATGTTGTGTGAATATTTTGCAATAAATGATCTTCTGTACTTTGTTTTAGTAGAGGAGCACATAGAATTGCACTGATTAGAAAGTGTACTTTAAAGTGTAATTTGATGCTGAAATAGTCTTTAGTCAATATTGCATTTAATTTGCTTGTTACAATAGAAGTCTTAAAACTGAACGTCTCATTTTGTAATCCTGCCAATCAGTCATTGGAAAGTCAAATATTTTTTTAAAAGTTATCTGTCTCGACAGGGGTTGTGGTATCATCTAGAATCGCTAGATATCACTCATAGGGTGGTTACTGGACAGTATACCCGTGTTTCTCTGTAAAATCTACCTTTGAGACCTCAAAGATGCACTTACATTATCAGAGGTCATGATACAGCTGGGGTGTGCCAGTGAGTGGGGAGAGAGAGAAAATCACTGCCCATTAATCATGGATTGTTAAGCACCCTTGGCATAGACACAATTGTTCTGGCCTCTGTCATTATACTCCTGAAACTACTCTCTGAAGAATCAGATCGTCCAAAGTGATTATTTTGAATTGGGTATGCTGCCAGTTTTATAGAATAGAGATTTTAAAAAAAAGAATGTCAAGAATAAGCAGAAAGTATTGGACGTAAATAGTGAATAATTTATTCTCCACAGGGAGCTTATAGCTTAGTGCTGAGAGTTATAACAGTTACCAGTCAGTTGGAAGTTTCCAGATTATTGTAAATCTTTGTTTTGAATCTTTATAATTGGTTCAGGTCTTGTATGTGGGCTAATTCTTTTAGGGACATGCAATCTCAGAGAATACCCTCTACAACACTGAGGCACTGATGGATTAGATCCAGTGGCTGTTATAAATTATAGGTGATTGGAACCAACTGTTCACCATCTAGCTACATTTTCAGAAAAAAATAAGTTTCCCATGGCTCACAGAATATATATCATTTGTGTGATGTATCTGTCAGCTGCATGATTGTTGGTCTGATAGAAGTCAGTGGTTTGAAAGAATTAAATAACATGAAAGCTTATGGTAAGAATCCAAGCCACAGATAGGGGTTGCCTTGCTTCTGGGTCATACTCAAGGGATGTTGTGTCATGGAGACAGCTGTTCTTCTGAAGCAAGTCGTGGTGAAAAACTATAATCTCTGATGTATCAAGATAGAGTTTTCAAGTTCTGTAAGTGATGTAAATATTTCCAGTTTTGCCTTATTTTGTGAAATCATGTAGTTCATTTCTTTAAGGATTTCTGCCATCTGCTTATTTGATGCACATTCCTTTGCAATAGCATTAAGCAATTCTATACAAACTTGTGGAAACAACAATGTTAAGATGCTGACTGCAGTTAACAGCAAAGTAAACAAATGCAAGGATGTTGTTACAACAATATCAATGCTTCTTCAGCAAAAAAAATGTAATCATTAAATTGTAGAGCAGGAGTTTTAGGCCTGAGTGGACCGAAGCCACTGAATTATCCACTTGGTCTCTTTATATAGGCAGGTGGACATTGGGAAGAGTTCCCCTTGGTATGTCTATACTTCTTTATGGGCATCCCATCCATTTTTTTTTAGACATTGAAATGACAAATAAACATGTGGTATAAGTGATAAGCCACAAAGCAGGGTGTGGCTTAATAGTGATTTAGGGTTCCAGCTACAAAAAGGTCAAAAAGACAGAGAAGATGAATTTCATTAAAAGAGGTTTATAGTTTCTTTTAGTAAGTGTCTAAAATTGACTATACTCGAGTCTCAATCTCATGTAAAAGTTGACCTTCTACCTTTTGGCCAAAAAATCCTAACTCTTTCTTTCTATTTACCTCCCACTTGCAGCCCACAGGCTGACTTTTTTTTTCTCTTCCCCCCCTTTCTCTCACCAGCCTTCCCAATCGTTGCCAGTTTCCCAATCAGACTCCCTGGCTTTCGTTGACTTCATTATTCACTGCCTGTCCCGCAGGCTGAATCTGTCTCTCGTGCAGATTCGCTCACAGACCAACTCTCCTGCAGACCAGTTCCCTCTCCCTTTCTTCGTTCTTCCTGCTTGCCATTTTCCCTTGAACTCTTGCTTTGAGTGAGAGTACAGGTGAGGGGTCTTCGGAGAAAGACAAACTGAATCAAAGCACCTGAGAGTGGGAGAAAGAGTGAGTGAGTTTTGGTAACAGGCCATGCTGTTCCTAAGTGGAACCAGTTGGGTCATGCTCACTCTGTTAAACTCAGTGCAAAGCAATAGTGAAGTGAAAGTATCAAATGACCATGATACTAAAGAATATGCATAATTTTCAATCCCTCAAAAATATTACTCACATCTAAGTTAAATCCTTGCCCCCCCCCCCCCGACCAAATCCTTGCCTCACGTTTGAGCTCACAAAGTCAAAAGTTTTTACATAGATGAAATAGTAAATACTAATTCTGTTATACAGATGACTCAATTTAAACAGTCTTTGGCAATCCATTTCCACCTTCACAAATGTTTCATGATCATTCCGCCTCCCCCCACCCCACCCCCCACCCCCCGGCCCCTGCCCCTGCCCCTGCCCAAAACCAATGTAAAGGATTTGAAAAACTGCAATGATTTAAATATTTAAAGTATTGAATTATGATGAGGTAGTAAGTATATATTGTGTTCCAAAAATAAAGCCGGGGTTATAGTGTAATTTGATCAAGGTTTTTAACTGAGGAAGGGGATTGAATGCATCATCACAAAGTGAACATTGACCTCTTGTGGGTACAGGCTGGTCTTCAAGGTAAAGTCACTATAGACTCAGCAGACCATGGGACTGCTCTCTTATTAGTGGGAGACAGTTGGTGGTAGTTTAACCTAAGGGTGAGCACACCTCAGAAAAGAGGTGAGCTTGAGAAGGTGGAATCCTCATAACCTCAGTCAGTGCAGGAATTGAACCTGTGCTGCTGGCATCACACTGCATTGCAAACAAGCCACCCAGCCAACTCAACGAGGGCTGACTTGATTGACTCTTCTTAACAAGGTGGACAGGGACAGGATATTTCTACTTGAGAGTGAATATCCCCAAGACAAGGGGGCACTGTTTTGATACTAGTGGTCACCCATTCAGGACTGAGATGAATTTTTTCTCTGTTAGAGGGTTGTGCAACTTTTGAACTCTCTGCCTCAGAAAGTGGTGGAGATGAGGTCAGTCATTAAATATTTTGAAGACAGGGTGGATAGATTTTTGTTCGGCAGGGGAATCCAGAGCTACACAGTTAGCTACTATTCTGGAAATTGAAAGAAAAGCTGATTAGCATGGCCTTATTGCAACGCAGACCAGGCTTGAGGGGCTGAATGATTTATTTCAGCTTCTGTTTTGTATGTTTGCAACAGGGACATCATTTTTGTAGTTAGGCAGTGATCCCTTATCAAAGGAAATACTTTTCATCCCAGGAATCAATCATCTATTAACATTTGCTCTACATCTACCAAGGCAAGTGTACACACAGAAACCAAAACGCAACACAGTTTTTCAGGTGTGGTCTCACCAAAGCTCTGGACAAATGCAGCAACAACTCCTAACTCTTCAAATCAAATCTCCTTGAAAATCATCACATTATGCTTCACCTTCACTTACTTACCCACTCATCTAACATATCTTTATGTCCATTTGCAGGTGTCCTCCTCACATTTTTTTCCCTACACATTTATGACTGTTTAATCATATTTGATTACTGGTTTCTGCACTTAAAATAGAAAATGTTTCTATTCAGTGGCATTTGTTTTAGCAGTTCTGAAGTTTAAGTACCTCTTCAGGTAACAGAGAAGTTAATGACTTTGAAATAGAATATACTTATGAGTGAAAATCTTTGTTGTTCACAGAAAGCTCAACTCTAAGTTGGCATAAATGTAATATGTTTCAAGTAAATCCCTTCAAAATCAGCTTTCTTCTTCTTAATGTTTTTGACAGACTTTTCACTTCCCAAAACTACCATCCCAATGAGTTGCATGAAATACCATACTTTATGGGAACAGTGTTGTTTGTAATTGTCAGTCGTAAAATGAGATCATGATGACTATAGGGATGTGTAGGAGTTTTCTAAACCCAGTTATATGGTCAGGAATTCTAATTTGGTTTAAATAGTCTATCACAAGTCGAATAGGTTTCCCCAATTGGAGCATAGGCAGAAGCAAAATTTCATTAATAATGTGCAAATTACTAAATGCAGCACCTGTACATTTATTAACCAATAAATGAAGGTGCATTAAGTTATGTTATTCCTGTAATAAGGTGTAACTCTTATAAGTGAAAAGAAAATCTCAAGCAATTATTTTAAATGTTATTTTTATTTTTCCCCAGGCACTTATGTTTTTGGCTGCAATTGCTGCCGTTGGCTTGGCCCTCAATTTGATTTTCATCTCCATTTACTTGTTATGCATCTGTTGCTGTAAGCAGACCAATGATGAAGAAATTAAGAGGCCACATTCGTGCTGTGTCATGTGGACAGCTGTGACAGCTGGACTTATCTGCTGGTGAGTGTAAGATATTACGATGTAAAGTGTGTGTTTTATGTATATTTTAACATCATTTGCTTTAGATTTTTAAATTCTGTGTTTCTGAGGTGATTCAGTTATTAGCTTCTTGATATTTCTGTAGCCATGGTAATTTATTTTCCTAAAGCAATTTGAGAGTGATAGTTCAGGGAGGTTAATGGGAATTTGTTTACTGTGGAAGATTGTTTGTGAATGAACAAACTATAGAATTGTGCATTATGTTTTCAGTTTAGAAGATCAGTAATTGGTTGTTTTTTTTGATTGGGGCAACAACATAACTGTAAAAAAAAGTTTTGGTTTCAGTTTGGACAGTTTATAGAAGCTGGATATGTAAAATAATTGTTCCTGAGAAAGGGAGGTAGTTTCAGACCATTATAAAATAGGTTACCCCAGAGTAAGGAGTTTACTTTAAAGTTCCAAGCCAAAATTATTTGATTAAAACCTGGAAGAGGTTCTTTGAAGCTGAGAAAATCTATGCTCAGCTGTTTTAAGACTCCAGGAGGAGGTTTTCAGATTCTCAAATTGGGGGATTGAAGCCAAAGTTAAATAAAGCCCTGTAGCTATGGAAGGGAAGGGAACTCTCTCTGGTGTGAGTATTAAAAGGTGTGCTTTTGGAATTAAAGGGACTGTACTTTCTTATGTATTTTGAACTCTTTACATTTTTGTGTCTATGTAAATAATTTGATTTACTCTATTTTCTCTTCTTTTGCACAATAAATATCTGTTTGACATTTAAACCTGAAACTGCAGCTTTAAATGTTTGTGTTTCGGTGAAAGAATACCTTGGTAAAACAAAAAAAACTTGATCCAACAAGCCAACTTTCAGTCTGGGAACTGATTATCAAGTAGTAACATCAGCTAGGAACATAACGGTATAGAAGTTCTCTTTGTATAGAAAAGGTTGACCTGTGACCTGCCAGAACAATCAACAAATCACTGTAGTGATGACGGAGAGGCAATGGCCTACTGGATTATCACTGGATTGTTAATCCAGAGATTCAGATAATGTTCTGCGGACCAATGTTTAAATCCTGCCGAAGCAGATGGTGGAATTTGAATTCAATAATAAATCTGGAATTAAGAGTCTAATGATGGCCATGAATCTATTGTTGACTGTTGTAAAAACCCACCTGGTTCACTAATGTCCTTTAGGGAAGGAATCGTAAATCCTTACCTGGTCTGGCTCCAGACTCTCAGCAATGTGGTTGACTCTCCATTAGGGATGGACAATAAATGCTGGCCTAGACAACGATGCCCTAATCCTGCGAATAAAAAAAACTACTGCCTGTTTAAATTCCAGTTTTTAAATTTTAATATCTATTTAAGTGTGCATTCGATGAAGTGGCATTCAAATTTTTTTTGCATATGTATCAGTAAAAGTAAAATTGGTTGCATCAAAAGATTATTTGAAGTTGTTTGCATTCAGTAAAATGTTAGTTGTATCTCCCTGTGGGTGAATATACTTTAGACCAAAGGTTTAATTTTATTTTTCCTTGCTATTTATCAGTTTGACCTCTGCATTTGGTGCAATAGAACAGATGTCCTGATCGGCTGGAGAGTGAATAATTACACACCAATCCTGTTCTTGAATGTAATCCAATGATTTTCACTGGAAAGTGCAAATGTATTTCTGGAGCAGACTGAATGGCTTACCTATGATTCCTTCTATGGTGAACAGCATAATGATAATCCCTTGTTACAGCTCATGAACAAATATTCGTGTAGATAATGTATTAAAGCACAACAATGTCTGTAGCATGTTAGTTCAGTGTGAAATAATGTCTTCAGAAGAGTTGGAGGAAAAATTGGAATTAAGAGCAATAATAAACATTTGTGTTTCTCTTTGGTAAGTCTTCTCTTTTTCAATTCCAAGTGATGTTTTACTTTTTGCTATTGTAAAATAGTGGGGTAGCTAAGGACTAGATTTCTGATGGGATACTTTTCTGTATGAGTAATGGAACAGAACAAAGAATTTTGAATTAGAGGACACAGGAGAAACAGTGACGAATGTTTCTCTTCCAAACCCCACCCTGTACCACTAAGAATAGGGATTGGGAAGGAATGTGCCTTGGAGAAAAAATGAATTGTTCTGAAATGGCCCTTTTGCTGATTAAGCTTTAGAAGGATGACTCTCACAGGCTGATCCGGTGGAAGAGAGTAACTGTGCACGAGCACAAGCTCTATCCATGAGAATATCATTTCAGAGGGAATTCCATCTCCCGTTCCCTTCCCCAGGTGACCATTTCATTCTTGGTCCTACATAATGTCAACAGGGAGTATAACTCCATTGACTTCACAACAAAATCCAATTTGACCACATCCAGCTACTCGTTCCCATTTTGGATCACAAATTAAGGGTGAATTTGCTGGGTTTGAAGGTCAGTAAGGAAGAATTTCTTTTCTCAGAGTCACTGGAATTCTTTTCCCCACAAGCAGTGGTGGATTGGATATAGAGTGTACTTGAAACTGAGCTGGGCAGATTATTAGTTGACAAGGAGATCAATGGTTATAGAGGTAGATGAAAAAGTGGAGTTAGGACCACTATCAGATCAGCCATAATCTTATTGAATGGCAGAATTAGTTTGAGGGGCTGAATGGTCTACTCCTACTCCTGTTCCTATTTCTGATGTTCATCTGCTGGAGAAATAACAGAACTCAGAATCAAACGGATAGTTCCTCTATTTGTGTATTCCAAAAATATGTGATTATCGATGGCCACTGAACAATTGAGTAAGTTCTTCTCCACTATGTTTCTGATGTCTAAAATCTTATTTGCCTGGTTGAGGAGTCAGGTCAGCAATAACCATTTTGCAAGCACAAGAGTTTGGTTAGAGGTCATGTAAAATTGAATAATTTGGTTAGAAAAGGACCCTGTTAACCAACAAAAGAGACACTGTCTCCAAACTCTACTGGAGGAGTGTCAGGCATTTACAATATTAATAAATTGAATCTATTTGAATTTTTGATTCTTGTGACCATGCCCTCTGAATATAATTTTATCTTGTGACTTTCAAGCTGTAAAGGTCAGTTAGTAGCTTTCATTTTGATGGGCGATATTCTTAAAAAAGGGGTGAAAGGTTGTCAGGGAAGATGGAATATGGATTAATCTGATCAGCTCTGATCATCTTGAATGGTGGAGCAGGTTATTGGTCCTAAATGACCCATTCCTGCTCCTGATTCACGTTATTAAATAAAGTCAGTTATAAGATCTTGGTCAGCACTGAAATCAATCATTTCTATTTTTTTCTGATGTATCCTCTATTTTTTGTTTGGTTAAAAAGTGACTTCTGTTCCAGATTAGTCAGGATTTACACAAACTTTTCCCTTGTAGGTTCACAAGTCATGAATTCTCCCTCTGGCTTGGTGTTGAAATTCCGAGTGTTTTCCCATTGTTGATCAATTTCCTTTGCTGAGGAGAAGAAACATTGGATATGTGATCTATTGTCTATTTTCAGTATATCTCACTTTTCAGCATCTCCTTAACTGGTCAGGTTGAGTTGTTTTGTTCCAGTAATTTCCATACAGTTTTTTAATAAAAAAGTATTATTTGCTTTTGAGGTATGGACAGCAAAAATTATGAATTGGTTCTTTAGCTTTACACAGTGTTGCATTGATGATTTAGCTAGCCCTGGGCTGGAGATGTTTTGCAATAGGTCTTTTTCCTGCATTCAAGTCAGTGAAATGAATGGCTAGTCAACTATATCAGAAATCAATCCACATGGACTATGTTAGAGGTCATGAGCAGGTCTTTTAAAGAGTTAATGAAAGCACACCTTACATGCCCAAGGATTAAATTATAAAGAATGATTATGGAGACTGGGCATGCATTCCACAGAATTGGAAAATTAAAGGTGATTTGATCAAGGTTTTCAAGAAATTAAAAGGAGTAGATTATGAAATATGAAATAAGGTGACAGACCATTCATGATCTTATTGAATGATGTAACAGGTTCAAGAGCCTTATTGACCTATTTCTGTTTATTTATCAATGCATTAACCTCCAATGAAGGAAACTTAATTTTCACTCCAGTATTGTTAAAATTGCAGCCATCCATTTCCAGTTGGTACATTTGGTATGCCATCTTGTTAATATTGACTGCTTTAAAAATAGAAATTATGGCAAAATACAACTACTACAACCTGATTTTGAGTATTGAGCTGATTCAGCCACTGTATACTCTTCTTCAGAATAATCACAGGACAGTGCTTAAGACATCAAATTCCATTTCTACTTAGTCACTGTTGATCGCAGAAGTGCCCTTATTTGGTATAAATACTCTACCAGCAGCCCTCTAGGTGGTCTAGTAATGAAATCAACAAACATAATGAGGGCAGATGTGAAAGCAATAGGCATGCAGAATGAATGAAATTCTTTGCTGCTGTGGAATATGGCTTTCTAACATAGAAATAACAGACTGTTGTGTTCTTGCACTAGGGAAGGAAAGACTAAAATTTTACAACGTGCTCTGTCTCTAAAGATGCATTTCCTTTATTGTACATCCTGTACAGTAATTTGCCTCTTACTACCATCCGGCTAAAAAATGTCAAAACTGTTCTATTAATGGAATCTATTTTTGGCATTATAATCTCTCTTGTGACTGCTTTTGTGATGCAGAATACATTGTGCCTGCTTTGAAGAGCCTGATGGAGTTGCAATTACTCTCTTAACAAACTGAACAAAAAGTTGCATAAAATACTCCCATGGGAATTTTTTTGTTGTTCTTTATTGGCACTAAGCTACCACACTCTTAATTTCACTGGTCAAAGCTTTCAGAAGCTTGCTTTCTTAATCAAGATATAACTTAAACATTACAAATAGTCCTTATTTTGCTTTTAGAGTTGAATGAATTTCCATTCTTGGTGTGAACAAGCTGTGTACAATCTATTTTGAAAGGTGTCTTGATTGCAAAACGAGTATAATCATCAGTTGCATTCCTCCTTTTTCAAAAAAGAAATGAAGATACAGTGGCTTTCATTTTCACCGATCTGATTAACATAATACAGCTACACATTGTTTACAATTCAGCACAGTATTATTCATCCTGTTCTGTTATTTAATGTCCACAGCATTTGAAAAACTAGTATGTTTCCCTTTTTCTTTTTAAAAAGCTACCTTGTTGTTTCTCCTGTCAAATATCAGTAGTATAGGACCTAATCTCCCTTGTTTGTAGGAAAACATCCCATTATGATGTATAAATCCAGTCATATTTAAGAAAAATTAACAATCCATGTGTTCAATGGTGATCAAATAGAAGTGGAAAACAGAAGTCATCAGAATAGGAAAAACTGAAAGGGAAATGCAGTTACTTTATTTGCTTCTCCTATAAGGCAAAATTCTCAGTGTAATGCAATATTAGATGTTTATACCTTACTAAATAATCTTGGAAATATTCACACCATAGGCCTCTCAAATTTTCTCTGAACTACCACTAAAAAAATAAAAAAAAAGTTGAGTGAATAAATCCTGTCTGAAGTGTTATAATTCTCTAACATTCTGATCACGAGCAGGCCGATTACGTATTGATTGATTGATTTTTATTTATTGTCACGTGTACCGAGATACAATGAAAAGCATTGTTTACGAGTGGTAAGCAAAGAGGTACAGAACAAAAGATTTAGATGGAGGCATATAGATGATGATGATCATTATCAGTCAAAACCAGCCTGAAAATGTTTTCCCAAAATAGCCATGGCTATCCCAATAAGGTTTCAGAAGAACCTCAGCCCTTTCCAAGGCGTATCTATGCATTTATAAAATATTTAGGAAATAAAGTAACCTGCAAGTGCTTGTACAAGACTTTTAATAGTTTGCATCTGTTGTATAGAGGTCAGTTGTAATTTTCTTGGATAGTAAGTAACACCAGTTCATGTGACCTGATGATCCTTGATCTGGAAGCAATACCAACAGATGGAAGCTACAGCCAGACTACCACGTTGCTGGCAACAGAGAGAAGAGCTAAAACAAATCAACTTGAGGATGAAGGTGACCAGTGCACAGCTGCAGACAGAGACAGAAATACAGAATTCCTGTCAGGAGGGAAAGCAAATCACTCTCAGGAAGGGACAGATGTTCTGTTTGACAGAAAAGAAGACAGGAACTCATGGAGATACTCTCAGTTGGCTAAAAAAAAATTAAAAATCTGGAAAGCTATGCGAACAGCTTGGGGTTGCTAAAGAGATTGGTCTCTTAGGAGAATTGGTTTTACATACTTATGAACATGTAAGTCAGGAGCAGGAATCGACCATTCAGCCCCTCCAGCCTGCTCTGCTATTCAGTGAGATCATGGCTGATCTAATTGTTAGCTGAAATCCACATTCTTGCCTATCCATGACCACCTTTCAACCCCTTGCTTAATGAGGAACCTTTTACTTCTGTCTTAAAAAAATTCAAAGACTCTGCTTCTACCATCATTTCAGGATGAGAGTTCCAAAGACATTCTATGCTTTGAGAGAGGGAAAAAAAATTGTCTGATCTTCGAGTTAAATGGATGACCCTTTATTTTTAAACTGGCAGATTGTTCTAGATTCTTTTCTAGAGAAAACATCCTCCACACATCTAACTACTTAATGGTTTTTTGAAAGAGTTTAATACTTTTCATGACGATTGTGAATCCAGTGAGAGGGATTTTTGAAATGAGACTACTGGTGATAATCATATCCATGAATTTTGAAGGTGAAAGCTATTGCCAAGCTATCCTGCATATATAAAACCAGCATACGTATGGAACCATACAGCTAAGTAGTGTTAGTTTTTGCAGACAGTGATGAGAATACCTATGAAAGATGTACTTTTATTGTAGTGATTATTTAAAAGTGAAATTTTCCTGTTTAGTTTGAATTAACAGGCAAATTATACTGCATATTCATGTAGATTCTGATTTGTGTCAAAGTAAAAGCTACAAAATGATAGTTTGTAAGCAATTTCTTCACTTTGAAGTCTTCAGTAAATTTCTTATTTTGACTTAAGGCTTCCACATGGGAATATAACAATGTCCACAGCTGCATGTAATGTCACACCTCACTGCGGGCAGTGCACTGGATGTCATGCCCTGCAATTCCCAAAGTCATCGCTGAAGTTAAAACATTCTTATCAAAGTATGCGAAGTTCCCACTTTGCTGGTGTTATAGACTCACGTTAGAAGACATGAACACGTTTCTGAACTTAACAAGAAGAACTATTTATTGCAAATAAGTAGGTCCTAACTACTGATATACATCAACAGTTCATAGTTGTGTAACTCTAAAGCCCAAACTTTAACTATAAGAAATGGGAACAGGAGTTGGCCATTCAGTCCCTCAAGCCTGCTCTGCTATTCACTAGGATTATGGCTGATCTGACATTGCTCATGTCCATCTTCCTGCGGTGTCCCCCCAACCCATGATCTCCCTACTGATCAAGAATCCATCTGTCTCAGCCATAAATGTACTCAAAGTTACTGCCCCACTGCTATGACAGGGAGTTCCAAAGACTCTCAGTCCTCTGAGAGAAGAGATTCATCCTTACCTCCATCTTAAATTGGTATCCCTTAATTCTGAGGCTATATCCTCTGGTCCCAGACTTTATCATGAGGAGAAACACTCTCTCAGCGCTTACCCTATCAAGCCCGTTAAGAGTCATAGTGTCATTCTGCATGGAACCAGATCCGTCGGTCCAACCAGTCCATGCCAACCACAATCCCAAACTAAACTATTTCTATTCAATCACCTCTCATTCTTCTAAACTGCAATAGGTAGAGACCTCCTTCTAACCCCCTACCCACTCCACACGGACACAAACAATCAGACAAAAGAAAATTGGTATTATGGGTCAAGGGAAAAGTAAACTGGAAAAACCCCCATTTGAATGGCACCAGTCTTCAGGATTCAATAGGGAGTTCCTTCTGTTTTCCCAAATCTTCCGTTCTTTCACTTCTTCACAACAGACATAGACTGATTCGCAAACTATAAAAGTTCTGACTTACCAGTCAAACAAAATAGCTTATAAGAACTGCTGAGAGAAAATAATCCATTTTTCTTCAGGCTTTAGATATTTTACTAGAGAGAGAGGGAGACATTTTCAGCAGTCCCAGGGTTTCTGCTGATATCATTCGCTATCATAGGTGAACAGCCTATCAGCCAATCAGACAATGTCTTCAATCTGTTGGCCTTTGACATCTACAACTGGTCACAATTCCACAATCTGTTATCAGCCAAATCTCACTTTGTTTACATAATCCAGAGTTGTAGTGTCTCCCTTTCCACCTTTCCCCATGACTTGCAAAGGAGCAGTGTTAATATGATTTAAAATGATTCTCAGCAACTTAGTTTTTAAAAGTACAGCAATTCCTTCCACAATCATATTGTGAGTCATTTTCACAATTCAGTCCACAATCAAAACTAAAATAAAAATTCACAGTAGTCATTAAATGCCATTGGAAGTCTATTGTGAACTTTGTTAAAACAAAATCACACAACACCAGGTTAATAGTCCAACAGGTTTATTTGGAAGCAATAGCTTTCGGAGCACTGCTCCTTCATCAGATAACTGTGGAACAGAATAATAAAACACAGAATTTATAGTAAAATGCATATTAATGAACCAAAACCTGCAACCCATTCTAAAAGATGAAAGAGTTAACAGGAATCTAAGTTTGTTCAATATGTCATGTCATTGCATGACACTGTAATCCTTTGCTTAAATTCTATATTTTATGGTCCTGTTCCACAGCTACCTGATGAGGGAGCAGCGCTTCGAAAGCTAGAGCTTCCAAATAAACCGGTTGGACTATAACCTGGAGTTGTATGATTTTCAACTTTGTCCACTCCAGTCTAACATTGCCTCCTCCACATCATTGTGAACTATGACAGAATTTTTTTTTCAGAGTTCACAATATTCCTGTCACTGAGTAGTAGAAGCAAGAAAAAGCTCAGCTTCTATCTTATTGTTGATCTCTTCAGAACCATTTATGTTACCACTTGAAATGCAAATTATCTGCATATGTAATTAAGACTTGTGTTTGCTGTAATCTGCAAATGTTTCCTGGAAAAGGATTTCATTGTTTACATGGGATCAAGTTGTGCTACTGGTGTAAGTATCTGTTGACAGTGGATGAAAAGACGAATAGGCTCGAAGTCTTCAATAAGAGACTAACTACAAGAATTCAGTGACTTCTTATGCAACAAATCCATTTTGGTTGAGTAATAATCATCTTGAGCTAAAACAAATGGCACAATCCCATTGCACTCTCCACTAGATCCTTGCCTTGACAAAATGCAGAATAAATGCCCCTCATGCTTAGATCAAAACAACACATTGCCTATAGGGGAGTCCTTTCTATCAATTAGTGCCCCAGATATTTTTGTGCCCCACTGTGATTCACTTGTGCAGATCTGACATTTCAGGCACCCACAAAAATTTCTGTGGGCATTATTGTGAGAATATGTGCAGGGTTTAAGCGGCAGGGAAAAAGTTAAGTTCTGAGTTTTGTGAAACAAGAGGTTCAGCTGAGCATGACTCAGATCAGATAAGAACTAACAGTTAACAATGGGGTGCTGGAGGCAAGGGTAATGGGTTAACAAGATGGAAAAGCATTCATTATGTCGAGCCATTTAGGTGAGGTAGCATTTAGTGCGTAATGTCAATTAACAAGGTGAAAAGTGTCCATCGTATGAAGCCAGTTAACATGGTTGAGTACATTCATTGTATAACAGTAAAGGACTTGATCTCAGCTATTGATACTTGTTGATTGTAATGGTCACCCAATTAATATGTATGTTGCCTTATCTGGATGCTCCTCCCTGTAAAATGACTATATAGTTAGCATCACAGAGAATCAGAGAATCCCTACTGTGTGGAAGCAGGCCATTCGGCCCATCGAGTCCACACTGACCCTCCGAAGAGCTTCCCACCCTAGACCACCTCTCACCCCATGCATTTCCTCTGGCTAATCCACCTAATCCACACATCTTTGGACTGGGGGAGGAAACCAGAGCATCCAAATGAAACCCACACAGTTCTTTGAGGAATTGCTGTTCCAGCGAAGACCGGGAACTCATGTCTCTGTGCATATGGGTGATCGTTCTCTCTCCCTCCAGGGCCTGGAATAAAGATGAAGGAGGTAAAACTAGACTGTTTCTCTGAGCATTTTGCTTCAACTGAGGGTTGGGGGGAAATGGGACAACAATATTGGCAGAGTCAGTAGCTTCCTCAAGGATTGTTTTGATTGAACAGTGTCAGTGGCCACCCAGAACATTAGTGTCTCGAGATGGATAGGCCCACAAGGTAAGATTTTAAACCTTGGTCCCTCTCGATAATCTTGTGTACCAGAAATGGCCCCCTCACTTGATCACTGTGTATTCTACTGATGCCTTGAACAGTAATTAGTTCAGTTGAGAAACACAGTTTCACAAGCGCGCTGGTAGGCGGAGGTTTAAGTCCTCTGCACTGCATGGGGGGGGGGGGAGGGGTGGAGAGGATGTGATTGATGTTTGAGTCCTCTGCGCGGTACTAGGGCTAGTGGCCCCGGGGTGGGTTTGATTGAGGTTCGCGTCATCTCCGAGTTTCGGGTCTACTGGGTAGATTGATTTGAGGTTCAAATCCTCAGCACTGTGCTGAGGTTTGAGCTTTTTGTGTTTAAGTGAGCTTCGAGCTGTCTGTGTTTAATTGGATTTCTAGCTCTCTGTGTTTAAGTGGGATTTGGGTTCTCTGCATTTAAGTGGGATTTGGGCCCCCTGTGAGGAGTAAAGTGAGCAAGGGGTTAAGATCCCTTGATGGCGAAAGTTGAGGCTGTGCGAGTCTTTGTTCTGGGGGAAGGGAGTGGTTTGGACTGCAGCGCCATGTGGTCTGCTGCGAGGGTTTCTCTTTGTCAGATATGTAATTTCAGTGAGAGGATGCAAAAGAAAACCAAGAGGCGCTGAAATTAAGATTGTACTCATACTTTGGTTGAAAAAGGAAGGTTTCAATGTAAGATGTGCCACGCTGAGAGTGTTGTTTAAAAAGTTTGATCTGTTGAAATATTGGTTCAGAAAATCCTTTTTAAGTAACTGTTTTGCCTTTTTTGAATCAGGATCTCAATGCATTTTGTGGGCTATATAATGGGGCAGATTTTGCTTTTACATTTAAATTGTATACAGCATTATGTCCTTTAAAAAATTATCAAACTTGTAACCGTAAAACAAATGGATTGAGTGCCTTGAGCCCCTGATGAAATTCTACAATGCTTGTCTAAAAAAAAGCAGGTCAATGGTCATGCTTTAGCCAGATGAGAGTATTGTACTAAAATATCTTTGCTGCTCCTGTGCAGAGTGTTTACAAAAAAAATGTACATTTTTAGTTTGATGTTTTGTTAAGATTTTTGAGAGAATATCAGGACTTGAGGCTGAGCTGCTTAATTTCTGATAATTATTGTTAAGACTTCATTGGCCCCCTTCATATTGCAAATTCAAAGAATGTTGATCTCTACCGAAGTTGCCACTGTAATTCTGATTGTTTTATTTGGGAAGTTTCATTTGGAGAATATATTCAGCATTTGTTTCCCACGAATATTTGAGATTGAAATCTGAACTGAAACTGCCTCTTCAATTGCTAAAGCACAGGAAACATTTTGTTGTTTTCTTGCTGTTCCAGATTTTTGAATACTTATCCTGACAGTTTTCGCATTAAGCCAAGTACCAATTTGTTAAAGGAAAATAACTTTTGAATAACCTGAATGGGGTCACCTGAGGCTTTGATTTTAGCACCATTGATTAGTGTTTGTAATTGACTGAATTGTTTAGGCAGTACAATTTTGAGGTTTATGGATTGTATAAAACTTGATTATATCATAAATAGTGAACAGAGTAACAGACTTCAAGAATTCAAAGAATTTTGAAATAGGCAGACACAATTTAGTGTAGTTAAATGTGTGACTTACTTCATAATGATATCCATCTTGGCAAGGAAGGAATGAGATAGGAAATGCAAAGATACCTTCAGCAGCTGACATCGTCTCTAGAGTTTCTGCATTCACAGGCAAAGCATGCCTTCAGACCACTGTCCATCCCTCCACAGGTTCAGTCGGCTCCCTAGTCATGAGCATGAAAAGCGAAGAAGTGAAGGGGAGGTCGGTACGCTTTTCGTCAGTGGCCTTCCTATGGATATTAAACCACGTGAGCGTTACCTTGTTGTTCGATCATTTAAGGGATACGAAGGTTCACTGATCAAAATAACATCACAACAACCAGTTGGCATTGTTACATTTAACAGCAGAGCAGGAGCAGAAGCAGCAAAGAATGCTGCATTTACCTAGCCTGCAGTTGCAGCTGCTGCAGTGCGCACTCAGATGTGCTGGTATCCTCCATCTGAAGCATCTCTGCAATATTTGGAAGTCTCATCAGCTTTGTTAAATATTTAACTGCCGTTACCTAAGAATTCAGATTACTCCAAGGAGTGATGCAAGAACAGACTGGATTTTGTTTTCAGGTTGGATTTTACTAAAAGAGGTTTTGGAGAACTGGCTCGTTTCCACTTGACTTGGAGGGGATGGAGTGGTCACTAAGGAATGTGGATTTAAGAACCTTACTGGTGATTTTTTTTTCCACGTGGGAGGATTCTTCAAACTCTAATAACAGACTCGTAATTTTTGTTATTATATCATTGTATGCGATGTGTTAATAACTTGCTTAAATATGGGCTGTCAGAGTGTTATGAAAGCTAGTAGTGCCATCTCGGTGGTTATCATGAAATGATAAAAAGAGGGAATGAGAATGTGTATAGGGTATAAGCAGACAGGGAAAGAGAATAGTTGAGTTTTGTGAAACGAGGCTCAGCTGAGCATGACTCAGATCAGATAAGTTCTTAGAGTTAACAGTGGGGTGCTGGAGGCAAGGGTAATGGGTTAACAAGGTGGAAAAGCATTCATTTTGTCAAACCATTTAACAAGATGAGGTAGCATTCAGTATGTAACGACAGTTACCAAGGTGAAAAGTATCCATTGTATGAATCCAGTTAACATGGTTGAGAACATTGATTGTCTAACAGTAAAGAACTTGATTTCTGCTATTGATATCGTTGATTGTAATGTTCACCCAATTAATATGTATGTTGCTGTACCTGGATACTCCTTGTAAAATGACAATATAGTTCATTGAGAAACTGCAGTTCTAGAGAAAACCGGGAACTCATGTCTCTGTGCACATGGGCCATCATTCTCTCCTCCAGGGCCTGGAATAAAGATGAAGGAGGTAAATTCATACTGTGTCTATGAGCATTCTGAGAGTGGGGGGGGGGGGAATGGGATAACTGTTGCTTCAGAAATGAATAAAATTGTCAAAGAAAGTAAAAAGGGTTTTTTATAATTTGTTTTATAAATGGAATTTTTATGTGTTTAACTCAAATCATTATTCGAGGGATGCAAGGGAGGCAGAGTTTTACTTGGGCTGCCTAGAGTTCTAACAATTGCTGCCAACTGGAGCAAAAGACGTGCTTTCTGAATGAGCCTCCTCCCATCCTTCCTCATTTACCAATGTCAGCAAAATCTTCTATTCCCTTTTGCCTCAGATATTTATCTAGCCATCCACTGAATATATCTCTATGTCAACCTGTCCAAGGATAATGAGTTCCTCATTCTCATGATTTTCAGGATAAAGACATTTCTTCCCAATTACTCAATTGATATCTTGATGACTGTCTTGTATTGAGTATTTCTAGTTTTTCACTTGCCCAAAAGTCGTTGCACTTTTCTGTGTCTCTCTTATCAAAACCTTTCGTACTGCTAAAGATAGGACCCGTCTGCCCGGAAATCAGTCCGGATGTTTTCCTGAAAGATCTTATTTATTTTATCTAGAATTGGAGTTCCCTGATGAATGAGTGATTTGAGCACCGTTCTCAATTCAGTCTTTGTAAAATATGTTGGGCAAATGGAAAATATCGCTTTCATATGACATTACCCAATATCTCAATTTCGTTTAAATTGGCAGGCCAATTATTAGATGTAATGCTTTTCCATTTGATGTTGGTTAGCTCCAAACACTTTCTGATTTGCAATCTGTAGCAATTAGTTAGGGAAGCTGGTGAAATGGAAACAAAAATAAAACAATTGTGTCAAGCTCAGCTAAGCTTTTGGAGAGAAGATGCTTCCTGTCAGCAGTTCTCAACTAGAGTGTCTCACTTTGACTGTTGTAGTCTGAGTTTGGTGGGATCAAGGCCCAATAACCAGGGCTCTGGACTGTAGGTGACCTGTTGTGCCCAGGGTCAAGGACGTTTCTATCCCTGTCCCGGGGTCGGGCTTGCAGCTTGAATCAACTCAGAATAATGCAGTGAACTTAGCAAAAACAATTGACATTTAACCTTTTGTTGCTACTCTTGTATAAGATGCTGCTACCTTCTTCAATGAACATATTGGTTGAAATTTCTATTGAGTTTAGCTGTTGGTTAGCAAAGAGAATTGAGGGATTATATTTAAACCTGGGAACTGGAGTTCAAGCTTACTCTTATCACTACTTCTGTGGGAGTGAACATTCGATTCTTAAACAAAAATATAAAAATGTTGGAGAACCGATCCCTGTGGTATGCCGCTTGTTACATGTTGTCAACATAGAGTCAAAGAGATATATAGCACGGAAACTGACCCTTCGGTCCAACCCATCCATGCCGACCAGGTAACTCAACCCAATCTAGTCCTACCTGCTAGCACCCGGCCCATATCCCTTCAAACCTTTCCTATTCATATGCCCATCCAGATGCCTTTTAAATGTTGCAATTGTACCAGCCTCCACCACTTCCGCTGGCAGCTCATTCCATACACGTAGCGTGAAAAGGTTACCCTGAGGTCTCTTTTATATCTTTCTCCTCACCCTAAACCCTCGAGTTCTGTACTCCCTCACCCCAGGGAAAAGATCTTGTCTATTTACCCTATCCATGCCCCTCATGATTTTATAGACCTCTATAAGGTCACCCTCAGCCTCCGACGCTCCAGGGAAAACAGCCTCAGCCTATTCAACCTCTCCCTATAGCTCAAATCCTCCAACCCTGGCAACATTCTTGTAAATCTTTTCTGACCCTTTTCAAGTTTCACAAAATCCTCCTGATAGGAAGGAAGCTTGAATTGCATACAGTATTCCAAAAGTGGCCTAGCCAATGTCTTATATAGCCGCAAAATGACCTCCCAACGTCTGTACTCAATACTCTGACCAATTAAGGAAAGCGTACCAAACATCACCTTCACTATCCTATCTACCTGCAACTCTACTTTCAAGGAGATATGAACCTGCACTTCAAGGCCTTTTTGTTCAGCAATACCCCTTAGGACCATGAAAAAGATTAATTCCTGCCTCCTCTGTACTTCCTGTTCACCAGCCAAACTTCTATCCATGTCAATATACCATGTGCTTTTATTTTTTGCAATAACATTTGATGTGACTCTTTGTCACATGCCTTTCTGGAAATCTAAGTTATAGTATATCTATTGATTCCTGTTTATCCACGGCAAATGTTTTTTCCACAGGTCGCTTACATTGATTAAATATGATTTCCCTTAATGTGAGGGCAATGCATTCAATATAGCCCACCTAGACATCAGCAAGGCTTTTGATAATGTCCTGCATGAGAGACTAATAGCAAAGATAAGCATCACTGGGATCCCAAGATGATTGGCTAATTGGATCCAGAATTGACTGAGTGATTGGAAGTAAAGATGCTCAGTTTGGGATCTAATTAGATTCCCTACAGTGTGAAAGGATGATGACCAAGGAATGTTTTTGTGACAGGAAGCCTAAGACCAGTGAGATTCTGAAGAATAGGGGCCCATGCTGTTTCTGATATGATTTAACAATTTAGACTTGAATCTAGGAGAATATAGGGGCGGCACAGTGGCTCAGCGGCTAGCATTGCAGTCTAATAGCGCCAGGGACTCAGGTTCGATTTCAGCCTCGGGCGACTGTCTGTTTGAGTTTTCAAGTTCTCCCCGTGTCTGTGTGCATTTCCTATGGGTGCTTCGTTTCCTTCCACAATCCAAAGATGTGCAGGTCAGGTGGATTCGTGATACTAAATTGCACTTAGCATTGGGTGCATTGGTCAAAGGGAACTGGGTCTGGGTGGGTTACTTTTTGGAGGGTCAGTGTGGACTGGTTGGGCCAAAGGGCCTGTTTCACACTGTAGGGAATCTAATCTAATCTAATTGATCAGAAAATTAGTTGGTTATATGAAAATTGATGGGATGGAAAATAATGAGAATAATCTCAAACAACGGAGGATACAGATGGACTGATCAGTGGCAAATGGAATTCAGTCTGGATAAGTGTGAGGTAATGCACTTGGGCAGGACAAACACGGCAAGGGAATACATGGAGTACAACAATAGGACCCCGGGAGACACTGAGGATCAGATGGACATTGGTGTGCACGTTAACTGGTCATTTAAGATAGAAAGATAGGTAGATAAACTATTAAGAAGGCTTATTGGGCACTTGCCTTTATTGGCTGAGGCATAGAGTTTAAGAGCAAGGAGATCATGTTGGAACTATATAAAATATTTTATAAGCCACAGCTAAAGTATTGTATGCGTTCTGGAATCCACATTATTGGAGAGATGTGGGTGCAATGGAGATTTACTATGATGTTGTCAGGACTGGAGAGTTATAGTTATGAAGAGTTATTCCCTCTTCATGAATTCTTTGATCATGCTTTTGTTATTTTTTATATTCCATTCAATCTTCTGACTTGCCATCATCTTCACATAATTATTTGCTTTCCTTTAGTTTTTGATGCATTTTTTAACTGTTTCAGTTAACCATGGATGGTGGGGCCATCCATTGGAATTTTTTTTTTACTCTTTGGAATGCATTTATTCTGTACATTTTGAAATATCTCCTTAAATGTCTGCCACCACATCATTATTGACGTATCCTTCAGCCTAATCTGCCAATTCACTTCAGACAGTTTTGTTTTCATGCCTTCCAAATTGCCCTTATTTACATTGTAAACAAAAAATCTAAATGAGAAATTTAATCTGGTTTTGGTTGCTGCATCCCAGTTGCACCTTCACTGTGAGATTACTAATTAATCCTATTTCATTGCATAACACCAGTTTAGTAAAGCGTGCTCTTTAATGAGTAGAATTGAGTGGAAAATAGTAGACTTATAGAATAGAATCATAAAATCCCTACAGTATGCAGGTCATTCGGCCCATTGAATTCACACTGACCATCTGAAGAATATCCCACCTGTACACAGGCCTCACTGTAACTCTACATTTCCCAGGGCCAATCCACCTAACCTGCACATCTTTGGGCTGTGGGAGGAAACTGGAGCCCACAGAGGACCTCCATGTAGACATGGGGAGAAAGTACGAACTCCACGTAGACAAGAGCTGGTCTTGAAATAAACAGGAAACTCGCAACATAGATACTGAATTGGCTGATAGATAGGAAACAAAGTGTAAAATTAGATAGATACTTTGTGAACATGGAGAAGCTTTGTCGTGGGGTTCCTTGAAGGGCAGTTTTGGGACCTGTAGTGATTGTAATGAGTTCCCTGATTGGGGCTGTTAATCTGGTTCGATCAGGGAGCTCTGGCTGACAGATAAAATCAGGAGTATCAGAGGTTTTGTTCACTCTGAGATCTGGCTCTAAGAAAACCGTACCAGTGTCAAGGACTCAATGCATGTAACTAAATGATGACTTCTTAACAGGATGCTGGCCTCTGTGGGTTATTTCAGAACTCATATTTCTTCCTGCTCTAAATTAATGGCATGGATCATAGAATTCTGACAGTGTGGAAGCATTTGGCCCATCAAGTCCACAACAGCCCTTCCAAGTGTATCCCTGGAACTCTGCATTTCCCATGGCCAATCCACCTCGCCTATACATCCCTGGACTATGGATGAAAACCGGAACACTCAGAGGGATCCCACACAGACATTGGGAGTTTGTGCAAACTCCACACAGCCAGTTGCCTGAGGGTGGAATTGAACCCAGGTGCCTGGGATGGTAGTGCTAACCACTGAGCCACCATGCCACTCATCTTAATGTGCAGGGAAAATTTGCAAGTTATGGATTTACAAAACTTGTAAACTGAGAGGAAGACAATATAAAACTACAATAGACATTGATATTTGATGGAGTGGACAAATAGATGGCAGATGAAGGTCAACAAGAAAAATGTGAAGTGGTGTGTTTTGATAGAAAAAGAATATGCTACTTTAAACGGTGTACAGGAGCATAAGTTCCTAAAAGTGGCAGTACAGGTGGAATGAGCAGTTAAAAAATGTGTATATTTTCCTTGGCTTTAATAATATGCTAATAGAGTACATGATCAAGGAAGCTATGCTGTTCAACACACTTTGTTAGATGTCAGCAGGTGCATTGCTGACAGATCAAGCAGTCTCTGGCAAAAAACTTTATCTCCTTTCATCTTGCAGTGGACTGTAGCATTGATTAATGGGAATTCTCAGGGTGGAGCTGCAGTGATGGCATTGCTGATGACCTCAGTGATGGTATCCATCTAGGCAGTAAATCATATTAAGCTATTTTTGCAGATAACCAACTGTGAAATGAAAAGCAATAAAATAAAATCACTTTGCAAACATTTACATATTGCAAAATAAAGATTCGGACAAAACACACTGGATGAAATTGGAAGCTGAAATCGGAAAAGTTATTTTGTTTTTTAAAATTTGTTTTAGAAAACCTAATAGCTTTTCTTTGATGACCTTAACAATTTACATCAAATATAGTCTTTTTCAGCCTTAGTTATTATTCAGATCATGGTTTAAATACTCCATTACATGGGATTTTTAAAATTGGCTAAACGATAGTTATGTAAGAGCAGAAAGTGGGAAGTTCTTAACATATCAACTATTTCAATGATTATTGTCCCCAGGGTTGGTGTTCACAGCACCAGAGCACAGCGATAGGCTGTAACTTCAGAATTTCTACATTTACCTGCACTTGCTGTGATCAATTTCAGACAGGTGATGGTTTCATAGAATCATACAGCATGGAAACCGACCTTTCAGTCCAACCAGTCCATGCCAAACATAATCCCAAACTAAACTAATCCCACCTGCCTGCCCCAGCCCATATCCCTCCAAACCATTCCTATTTATGTACTTATCTAAGCATCTTTTAAACATTGTAACTGTGCCCACATCCACCACTTTCTCAGGAAGTTCATTCCACTCGTGAACCGCCCTCTGTGTAAAAAAAATCTGCCTCTCATTTTTTTTTTAATCTCTCTTCTCTCAACTTAAAAATGGATCACCTTGTCTTGAAATCACCCATTCTATGGAAAAGACACTTTCCATTAACCCTATCCATGCCCTTCATGATTTTATAAACCTCTATAAGGTCACCCCTCAACCTCCTGAGCTGCGGTGAAAAAAGTCACAGCCTATCCAGCCTTTCTTTATAAATCAAATCTTCCATACCTGGCAACATCCTGGTAAATAAATGTTTTCTGAACCCTCTCCAGTTTATAATCTCTGCTCAGAACTTAACACCTGATGTCCAGGTATCATTTTTGTAAACCAACTTTGTACTGTATCTTTGTACGGCAACTTGATAATCTCACACTTGCTTGAAATGAATTTCATCTAACAGTTTCACCCAATCACGCGGTCTATCAATACCCCTTTGTAATATTTGTGCTATTATGTGCAAAACTTTGTATCTAACCTTGTGCAGTATCTCTCCTGGGAGTGCTCTGATGGTAGACACTTAGAAGTTGGTACCCGAATCCCTTTGAAGTCCAGATGATTATGCAGAATCTCTGAAAAATCAGTCATTGAATGAGGCACATGAAGAGATGCAAACAAGGGTGGCATATGCATGCTATAACAGGGATCTGGAATTATAAATGAACTAGTTAATTTTTTAAAAAATGTTGGTTGACAAATGACAGATGAAATTTATCTTGCAAGTGTTCATAAACTTTGAAAGTTTAGTTCCACACTAGAGTGGGAAAGATTGATTTGTGTGGCCTCAGGCTTCATTTATTAAAGGAGATTAAGAGCATTTGGTAAAAGATTCCTTTTTGATTAAATTTCTCCATCACTAATCCCAACAACATTAGAATGCTTGGTCTGTACCAGCAGAAATGTACAAACCGGTTCTCTGTGATGCATATTTAAATATTAGGTAATTCCACCAGAACTTCCAATATTTTGAGTTAATTTCAATAAACCTCATCAGATCTTTTACAGCAATTCTTTGTTTTTTGAATTTGAACTTCAGTGAGAAAAAGCATAACCAATATACCTTGCTGTTAAACACCTGAAAGGCTGTGTAGACAACACTTTTTAAAAAAACATTATTCATTTTTTTTGTGCAGGTGGAAACTTTGAACATTAATTTAATAAAATTGAATTAAAATTTATATTTGCATATCTGTACTTTTTTCTGGCTCTGTGACATCCATATATATATCGTCCAATTCTCATGCCCATCTTCAAATCCCTTCATCATCTTTACTCATAAGCTTATCCATCCTCCTTTTGACCTTGCATTGCAGCCTGAAATGTCTGCCTCCTTGACTTCTAAACTGCTTCAGATTTAATTATTTTTGAAAGCGACAACTTGTACTCAGTGCATTGAAACAAGATGGATTTGCAGTTATAACCCCAGCTGATGGTAATTCTGTACATGTCAAATAGGGGTCAGTTAATTCGGTCGGCCGGACAGTTGGTTTTTGATGCAGTAATGTCACATCATGGGTTCAATTCCTACACTGAATGAAGTTATCATAAAGGACCCTACTTCTTAACATCTCTTCTTGCCTGAGGCATGGTGACCTTCAGGTTAACTCACCACTGGTCATCTCTCTTAAATGAGAGAGCAGCCCTATGATCCAGTAAGACTATGATGACTTTGCTTATAAATCAGATCTCAGAACTAAATCTGGCTTGATGGATCCTATTTTTTTTAGCACCACAGCTAATGTGGTGGACAGTCACTGAAACATAGTCACATGAGGCTGAAGAGTATCTTTACTAACAAGAACAGAAGCTTATATACAAAATATGAAAGTAAACAAATCAAGCTATCGAGAAATAGAAGACAGTTGGCAAGATCTTAAATCACACAGGCAGCAAATCTTTCATTATATTTCCAAATACCATCAATTTGTAGAAATTCTAATCCAAAAAAAAGCTCTATGTCAAATGTTTAATGTCAAATTAACTGATTGTCAAAGTTTCTCTCCAATAAACTGTAGTGTCCTCATACATCAATATTTACCAAACTCAGAGCTTAGTTTTTTCTCAGCTTTTAACAACATGCAGCTTTCTAATCAAACAATCCAGATCTGGAAGTTGCACAAACTAAACTTTTCTACTGAGATAATTTATTCTCTTGACTGCTCTGAAAAGACTTTCCAGCAGACGAACTATACTTGCTCTGATCCCAGTCAGGTCTGTTCCGAACTACCATTAAAAACTTCCAAACCAAAAATCAATCCTTGATTATTCTAAATTGAAAACAACTGGTGGGCCTTCAATGTTTATTCCACCTGTTGCAAACCATGCCAGTATACTGTAATCAATTTTCTGTTAACACCCCAGGGATTCCCTGCTCTCTAACCTGTGCCGGATTAGTTCACTGTTGGGGAAAGATCATCTAACCTAGTTTTTTTAAAATGCATTCACAAAAGTAACCATATACTACAATTTTGAAAAAAATGTCTTAAAAATCATGTTAATATTTACACCTTTTATTACATTATTTTCTTGCATGTTGCTACAACAGGTGAATGTCCCTATCTGGAATATTTTGTGCTGTTTGGTGAACATGTTATATGTTGCTGCACAAATGTATAAATTCTTATTAACAAAAGGCAAAATATTGCAGTTGGAAATCAACGTAACTTAAAAAGCTTGGAAATATTCAACAATCCAGATTGCATCTCTGAGAGAGATCTGTTCAGGATCTGAATCCCTGTGTAGCAACAATTGCCCTTTGTATTTGTGAATATATAAAGAGCTAATATTGAAATACATTAATGATTCACAGTGTGAAAAGATACGCCATCTGTATACAATGTATGCTATAGCAATTGTAGGTTTTCAGGGCAAGAACATCATAATGTTGCACATTGACAAAGGATTACATACGCTAATAGCTATGAGAGTTTCGTGACCTGAAGTAAATCAAATGACTTGATGCCATTTGAACGTTTCACTGTATTGCTGACTTTCTATTTCATTTCTTTCTTCCATCTGGTACTTTGTTTCAGCATTGTTGAGAAATGTGTAAATGACCCATCGTATTGATTTCTTTTCAGAGAAGTTTATTTTTCTTTTACAGTGCTGCTGTTGGGGTTGGCTTCTATGGAAACAGTGAAACAAATGATGGCGTCTACCAACTTACCTACTCCATCTACAATGCTAATCACACACTTGTTGGAGTTGATAGTTTGGTAAGGCAACTAATTTTTACATCTACCAAATAATTATTTACTTTGTCAATATTCTTTCATGGAACATTAAAATGCAGTAACTTAAATGTATTTTTTCACCATTTTTTTTGAATGCTGTTATGGTCTTGCACAATAAATTAGAATGAGGCTTTTTTATACATGTACAGTTTGTAATGTGATTTCTATAACCCCACACTCAACAGGTATGGGGTTCTTATGCTAACATTAATATTAACCAAACCAGTTGTATATTGCAAGTTTTGTAAAATTAATATATTTAATAATTCATTACAAAAAGGTATTATGCCACAGAACTGTTGAACAGCGGGTACTCCGGTTTCCTCCCACAGTCCAAAAATGTGCAGGTCAGGTGACTTGGCCATGCTAAATTGCCTGCAGTGTTAGGTGCATTAGTCAGAGGGAAATGGGTCTGGGTGGATTGCTCTTCGGAGGGTCGGTGTGGACTTGTTGGGCCGAAGGGTCTGTTTCTACACTGTAGGGAATCTAACCTAATCTACTTGTATTTAAGATTCAAAATAGGCTGTGTTCAGGGAAGGATATATCAGTTGCCTTAACATTGTAAGCAGAGAAAATTATGGAATCCATACTACAGGAGAAAGTAGGAAACCATTTGGAAACCAAAAATACAGTAATAAATAGTGAATACAGATTTCAAATCAGGAAGTATTGCTTGACCAACTTCATCGAATTTTTTGAAGAGCAAATTAAGACAGTGGATGTGAATAGTGAAATTGATGTTTCTGGATTTCTATGAGTCTTTTGATAAGATACCATATATGAGCTAATGAATGATGTCACAAACCAAGTGAAGAATAAGTACAGACTAGATTCCTGACTGGCTGTATGACAAAAAGCAGAGACCAGGAGATAGCTTTGCAGTAAGTTAGAAGTGGGATTTGGATATCACAAGGGGAAGTGCTAGGGCCGCTGTGGTTCACAGTTTATGTTAACAACTTAGATATTAGAATAAAAAGCACAATTTCTAAATTTTTGGATGGCATTAATTTGAGGAGTATGGTCAGCACTGTGGACAATTACATCAAATTATGAAAAATATTAAGAAACTTATAAAATGTTGTGCCAATGAAGTCTAACATAGAGAAGTCTGATATTTTCCACTCTAGGAAAAATAAAGAACTAATGTTTTACTTATAGAGTCATACAGCACGGTAACAGACCCTTTGGTCCAATTCATCTATGTCGACCAGACATCCTAACTGACCTAGTCCCATTTGCCAGCACTTGGCCCATATCCCCCTAAACTCTTTCTATTCATATACCCAACCAGATGCCTTTTAAATGTTGTAATTGTACCAACCTCCATCGCTTCCTCTGACAGCTCATTACATACGGGCACCACCCTCTGTGTCCAAAAAATATCCCTCAGGTCATCTAACCGTAAACCTATTGCCCTCTAGTTTTCAACTCTCCCACCTTAGGAAAAAGACTTTGATTATTCACCATCTCCAATCCTTCATGATTTTATAAACCTCTATAAGATCAGCCCTAAGCCGTTGACGCTCCAGAGAAAACACCCGCAGCTTGTCTAGCCTTCTCCCTATACCTCAAACCTTCTAATCCTGGCAACATCCTTGTAAATGTTTTCTGTACCCTCTCAAGTTTAACAGTATCTTTCCTACAGAATAACGATCAGAATTCCTTGGGGAATAAGAAATTGAACAAAGTAGAGAAACGGATGTGGTTATACAGAAAAAAATCACTAAAAGTTGTGGTAGAGGTGAATAAGTCCTGATGAAAGGTCCTGCCCAAAATGTCATCTCTCCTGCTCCTCTGATGCTGCTTGACCTGCAAGGCTTTTTCCAGTTCCACATTTTATTGATTCTGACATCCCAACATCTGCAGTCCTCACTATGTCCAAGTAGAGGTGAATAAGACTGAAATACAAACAGATCAACAACCAAAGATGTAACTTTTCTCACTGAGCTGGAAGGTTTGTTTTCAGACATTTCATCATCATGTAGTTAACATCATCAGTGAGCCTCCAGATGAAGCACTGGTGGTATGACATATTCTTTATTTATGTGTTTAGGCTTCGGTGGGTTGGTGTTATCCAACGCCTCTTTCCCCCCCCCCCCCCCCCCCCCCCCACCACCCTCACTTGTATCTTTACATACAGATAAGGAAGGACACCACTTTGATGGGACAACACATCCATCCTCAGACAAGCCAAAAAGAGACATGTGTGAGAATTCCTGGAAGCATGGCATTCCAACTATAATTGTATCAACAAACACATTGACTTGGATCCTATCACCACAGGAAATGTGGTGGGATAAATTCTAAAATCCTGAATGGATTGTGTATTATTTACATTTAAATTTGTGACTTTCATTTGGTGGTGGCCCTTGCTCATGGCCAAGAGTAGTTGATGTACATTGAAATAATAGCAAACCAGATCACTGGTCTGTTGAATGATCTTAGATACTCAGGTGGCAGTAACATTTTTCATCCTACCAATGTCTGTCATGCATCTGGGTTTAATAGAACGACCAGCTTGTTAGCTTGATATCAACCCTAAAGGAGGTCTAAATTGTTTTGTTTCCTATCTGATCATTGATGCTATCATTGCAGGATTATTTCTAACAGGGTAGGACAATTGGAAATATTTCTCTGAAGGTAATGTCGAACATAGTGTCTACTGGCTAAAACATACATGCTCGTTTCTATTTACTATTGTAATTTCTGTGGAGACTGATTAATCTAATAAATTAATAAATTTCAGTTTTCTGTGACTGAAAGGATCACATGACAAGATCTCAAGTTTTAAGACTTTGTCTACAACAAACAAACCTGTCTAAACACTCTTCAGGGGACAACTTACACTCTAAAGTACAGAACATTTTCTCCCATTTAATTTTTAAACTGAGTGAAAATCCATTGCTATAGTTATCTTCATGCTGTTGCTTAAGTAAATACTTTTACTCCGGGAAACAGTCTAAAGTTATTCTTCATTCCTGCTGGCCTGCATATTATCTTTTACAGTCAGACAATATCTAGACTTCGAACTGACTCTCAGTATGAGAGTTAAACTGGAGAATCCTTGTAGCTAACCCAAGCTTGGCAAATCTTCAGCCTCCTTCCACCCTCAAACTTAATCTTTCAATCTGAGTATGAGCTCTCAGCTGCATACTGCATTTATTTTAGAGGTAGCATTTCCTCTACTTTGGTGCAGAACTGGTTGCGTCTGTATCTTGTGCTCTGCTTCTTTGATACTGCAGATTCACTTGTGTCTGAGAGTTTCAGGGACATCTTAGAAAACCTGTAACCCATGACTTGGTATTCACGTCGACCTTCCCAAAGGTCATCTCCATTTCAACATGAATTGCATGTGCCTTTGTATCCAGGTAGAAATGCTAGTGAGTTACCATCTAATCTCTAAACTCATTCTATCTTGGAAAAAGAAAAGCTGTTGAAAAGTGTAATAGTTTATAAATCCTGACATTTTTAACATCTTTCTGAGAGATTTGGAGATTTAACAGTCATAACAACTGCTTATACCATTATCCACAATTCTGAACATGCTGCAGTTTCTCAGTTAATCAACTTGGGCTTCCATTTACCCTTTGACACTTCTCCAGCTCGCAAATTTAGAACTGAGCTTAAAGCATTCCAGATTTCAAATTCTAGCGATGGAATGATGTGTTGTGAGACGGACCTAGTATTTGGGTGAAAGTGAGTTGTGGACTTTAACCTTTGTGATCTCATTTTGAGCTTATCAGCATCTCTCTATTTTTGTGGGTTCAGGGACCATGTTTTTTTCCTTTTGAGTATGACCAGTCTGTATTGGTGTTTGAGGATTTTGCTCAACAATGGAAATTGTCAATCATTTTAAATTTGGATCGCATGTGCATCAATGAACCACCTCAGTTTATCTAATGAGAAATAGACCAATATTGAGAAACCAGAAAGCTTGTGCATGACCATAAGATGAGAGGACATCACTGGTTTTCAAGTGGTTTGGCAGTTAAAGCTTCAGATGAGGAATCTTGGTTGAATCTACCGAGTTCAAAACGTAAGTGAAATTTGATGAGGGTAGGAATGGTGGAACATCAATCCCAATATAGGCCTGGACATGACCTGAGGCATTCTGCTAATTTGGACGATATTTACATTGGAAAATGGATGCTGGAAAGCAGATTGTTGAAACAATAATGTGATGAAAATGTTGATTTAAGACTCCAGTGGAGTGCAGTATTGAGGAAAAATAGGGACAGACACAGGCTACACAGTGGACATAAAAGAAAGGAACCTTTCTGTCTGATTAGGTTTGGCATAAGATCTGTGATTTGAACAATGTCATATGCTGGGATGGCAGATGGAGATTGAGTAAGCAAATGAATCAAGGCTGGACTCTGACAGATGTTTGTGGAAACTTGAAGAGAATGACTTAGATTTTGCCAATGTTTTGTTTCTCCAGTTATAATGTAAGACAGTCTGTTGCTACACGTGACAATAAATTTCAATTCAATTCAATATTATTAATATCCATATAAACAGCTGTCTACAGTTTTTATATTGTAGATACTGGGAGAAGTGAAGGACATGAAATCTCTGTCACAAATGCTCAAGTCTGTAATCTATGGGAATCTATTAGCCTAAACAAAAGGAACTAGCAGCAGGGATTATGTAACAGTTGGTTATATGTGGTAGATTTTTGCTGATGTAGTAGATGTGGCATATCACTGCTTAACTGTTAGATTGTCTGTGTGTGCAGAGTTGAGCTATATGTGGCAATTAGTGATTCAGCAAATATGTAGTTCGGAAAAATAATGTTGCATTCAGAGACAGAGCTTGAATTAATATCAATGGGCATATTAAATTGATTCTTAGGAATCCTTTACTCTATAGACGGTTAATTCACATTTTAAATTGGTGTTATGTACTGTGTGTATTTTAAGCCTCGAGTCAAACCATTGCAGTCAGCATCTGGAGCAAAATAATTCACTCGGGAATTCAAGAAATGAAACAAGTTGGGACCCTGCCAGACCATTTAAAATCTCCTGCTTGGTTTTTACCCCATCCCTCTGTCTCACCATCACCACCAGCAGTTCAAAATCCCTCTCTATTTTTAGAACTTCAATCTTAGGATTGTGCAACCTATTAGTTCCAGTATCCTGAAGTAACAAAGAATGTTTTGTTCAATGTTTCTGGTCATATGTCTGATGATTTCCAGCACCCGCAGTTCTTTCAGTTTTTTTTGCCTTAAATTGTTTTGAAGAAACAGCAAATATGTCCAGTTTTAGAGATTATTGTTGCTGTTTTTATTTGTTAGGAGAGAAACGAATCTGATATGAGGAAGGAGACGTGCTTCGTTTTAATCTTAAAAATTTCTTGCACATTCACTATTTTAATTCTCATGGGATGTGGGCATTACTGACTGGTCAGCATTTATTGCCCATCCTAGCTGCCCAGGAGAAGGTGATGGTGAACTGCCTTCTTAAACAGTTACAGTCTGTGTGCTGTGGCTGCACCCACAATGCCCTTGGGAAGGGAATTCCAGGATTTTGACCCAACGTTAGTGAAGGAACAACAATATATTTCCAAGTCAGGATGATGAGTGGCTTGGTGGGGAACTTGTAGGTGGTGGTTTTCCCATGTATCTGCTGGCTTTGTTCTTCTCAATGGAAATGGTTGTGGGTTTGGAAGCTGCTGTTGAAGGATCTTGAATGAATTTCTGCAGTGCATCTTGTACTGAATTAAATTTATTGTCACGTGTACCAAGGCACAGGGAAAAGCTTTGTCTTGTGTGCAATACAGGCAGATCACTTAGCTAGTAACATAGATAAGTAAATAATAGGTAAACAGCAGCAAAACCAAAAACACCAGGTACAGGTAAATATTAAGAGTTTGTGAGTCCATTCAGTATTCTAACATCAGTAGGGTAGAAACTGTTTCGGAACCGGCTGGTGCATGTGTTCAGGCTTCTGTACCTTCTCCCCGATGGTCGAGGTTGTAGAAAAATATTGCCGGGGATAATGCTGGCGGCCTTTCCTTGACAGCGGGGCTAGTAAGTGCATTCTATTAATGGGGGTTGGCCTTTGTGATTGGCTGGTCTGAGTTCACCACTCTCTGTCACTGTCTACGATCTTGAATGGTACAGTTGGTCATACCAGACAAAATGCTCTTGATGGCGCATCTATAAAAGTTGGCAAGTGTATTCTTCATCATGCCAAATTTCCTCAGCTGCCTGAGGAAGAAGAGAGGTTATTGGACCTTTGTAACCAGTGCATCCAAATGAAGACTCCAAGAAAGCCTGTTGTGGATGACCACTCCCAGGAGCTTGACACTCTCCACTCTTTCCACCTTTGTGCTGTTGTGTAGGGGGGCATGAGTAACATCCCGCTGAACGTCAATAATGAGTTCCTTGGTTTTGCTGGCATTGAGAACTAGGTTGTTCTCAGTGCACCATTTTTCCATGTCTTCCACCTCCCGCTTGTAGTCTGTTTCATCACCATCTGAGATTTGATCGACTATGGTGGTGTCATCAGCGAACTTGTAAATGGCATTAGTCTGGTATTTGGCGTCGCAGTCACAGGTATATAGTGAGTACAGTAGGGGCCTGAGTACACACCCCTGGGGGGCTCCAGTGTTAAGTATTAGTGAGGATGAAATATTGTCCCCAATGTTGAAGGCTGAACTGTAGTCAATGAGTAGGATTCTTACATGGCTGTTCTTGGCTGTTCTATGGAGGAGTGAAGGGCAAGTGATATGGCATCTGACGTGCATCTGTTGGTCCGGTAGGCAAACTGGGGTGGGTCAAGAGTAGTGGGGAGGCTGGAGACGATTAATACCTTATCCAACTTTCAAAGCACCTCATGACCACCGAAGCTGGAGCCATTGGGCGGTAGTCATTGAGACATGCTGCATGAGCCTTCTTAGGCACAGGGATGATGTTGGCCCTCTTGAAGATTGTATAAGCTGCTGCACCTGAGCATTGGTGGTAGAAAGAGTAGATGCTTGTGGATGTGGTGCCAATCAAGCAGGCTGCTTTGTCTTAGATGGTGCCAAGCTTCTTGAGTGTTGTTGGAGCTGCGTTCATTCAGGCAAGGGGTAAGTATTCCAGCACAGTCCTGACTTGTGCCTTGTAAATGGTGGAAGGTTTTGGAGAGTAAAGAGGTGAGTTACTTGCTGAAGTATCCTGAACCTTTGACTTGCTCTGTAGCCACCATACTTTTATGGTGAGTCCAGTTGAGTTTCTGGTAAATGATAACCCCTAAGATGTTGATCACAGTGGACTCTGTGATGGTAACGTTATTGGATATCAACAAGCTATGGTTAGATTGTCTCTTATGGAGATCGCCATGACCTGACATTTGTGTGGTGCAAATATTACTTCCGACTAATCAGCCTAAGCCTGCGATTGTCTGGATCTTGTTGCGTAGACTGCTTCATTATCTGAGGACTCACAAATGGTGCCTTCACCATTGTGGAGGCATTGTACAATCGTTGGCAAATGTCCCCACTTCTGACCTTATAATGGAGGAAAGCTCATTGATGAAGCAGCTGAAGATGGTTTGGCCTAGGTCACAACCCTGAGGAACAGAGATGTCCTTGAACTGAGATAATTGACCTCCAGCAACCACGACCATCTTCCTTTGTGCCAGATATAACTCCAAGCAGCAGAGTTTGTCCCCTAATTCCCATTGCTTCTAGTTTTTCTAGGGTCCTTGATACAGTTGGTTGAATACAACTTTGATGTGATGGGCATCATTCTCACCTCACCTGTGGAATTCAGCTCTTTTATCCATGTTTGAACCAAAGCTATAATAAAATCAGGAACTGAGTCACCCTGGTGGAACCCAAACTGTGTGACACTGAGCAGCTAATCGCGAAGCAGGTGCTTATAGATTGCACTGTTGATGACACCTTCCATCTTTTTATTAATGATTGAGCATAGACTGATGGGATATTTTAATTGACCAGGCTGGATTGTCCTGATTTTTGTGTACAAGGGCATATCTGGGCAACTTTCTACATTGTCAGGTAGGTGCCAGGGTTGAAACTGGGGGTGCAACAAGTTCTGGAGTACAAGTCTTTGGTACTATTGCCAGAATGTTGTCAGGGCCCATAGCCTTTGCAGTATCTAGTTCCTCTAAATGTTTCTGTATTAGCTGTTATGTGTCTATTAATGCCTGCTTTAAAAAGTCCAAGAAAGAGTTTGAACTGGTTTTGTTAGATAGAGGATTTACATTTTCAAATCAGGTACCAAGATAAACTCATCATGCACTCTGAAGAAAAATTCAAATTGTAAACCCAAATAGATATAATAAATTCCCTTCAGAATTGTAATACAGGTAATTCCTGGCTTCAAAAATAAGGCTATACCGGGGAATAGAGTAGATTGTGCTGGAACATTATCAGCCATTTTGGATGGAAAAGTAGATAGGTACAAGGTAGGAGCAGAAATAGACCAATAGACCCATCAAGATTGTTTCACAATTCAATAAGGTCATTGCTGATCTGTGTTTTGAATTCCACATTGCCACCTACCCTTATAATCCTTGATTTCCATGCCTAACAAAAATGTCTACCTTTAAAATTATTTAATAACCCTGCCTCAATCACCTTCTGAGGCAGAGAATTCCAAAGTCTGTCCTCTGAAAGAAAGAGAATCTCCTCATTTCCGTCCTAAAAAATTGGATGCGAAATAAAAAAAACAGTGCCTCCTTGTTCTGACTGATCCACTAGAGGAAATCTCCTTTCCAGATCCACCTTGTCAAGACCTTTTAGGATCTTACACATCAAACAAACCACAAACCCCAACCTACCTTCATGACATCTGTAAATATAGCTGCCATGCCTTCACTTCTGTCACCATAAGTAATTGATAGAAATTTACAAAGCTCAGACCCCAACAGATTCCTGCGGGATGCCATGCATTACATCCTGCCAATCAGCCAAGGACCCACTTATGATCACTCTCTGTTTTCTGCCTGCCAGCCAATCCTCTATCCATGCTAGTTTTTTTTATCACCTATACCATGAGCTTTTATTTTACCTAATAACCTTTGATATGGCATATTATGAAATGCCTCTGAAAATCCAAATACTGTACATCAATGAACTCTCCTTTATGTGCAGTACATGTTACTCCTCTGACAATGCCAATAAATTTCATTAAACACGATTTTCCTTTCACAAAACCATTGCCAACTCTTCCCAATTATTGTGCACTTTTCTAAGTGTCCAACTGTAACTTCCTTAATGACCAACTCTAAAACCTTCCCTATAACAGATGTCATGCTAACTGGCTTGTTAAATTCTGTCATATTGTCACTGCTGCTACATAGTGGTGCCTTAACTTTAAAAGCATTCATTAATCTTGTTACATTACACAATACCAAGTCTAATATAAACTACTGTCTGTTTTTTTCCTGGTTATTGCTCTAAGAAATTATCTTAAACGCATGCCATGAATTCCTCGTCAAGGCTGCTACTGTCAATCTGATTTTCCTATGTGTATATAGACTGATTATTGCTATCCCTTCATCACAAGCACCTCGTTTTTATTGTTACATAACACAAACAGAAATTCCTAGAGAAACTCAGCAGGCCTATCAGCACCTGTGGAAAGAAAGCAGAGTCAACATTTCGAGGCTAGTGACCCTTCTTCAGACTTCGAAACTCTGTCTTGAAGAAGTGTCATTGAACCCAAAATGTTAACTCTGCCTTGATTCCACAGATACTGCCACAACTGCTGACTTTCTCCAGCTATTTTTGTTTGTGTTTCACATTTCCAGCATCTGCAGTTGTTTGTTTTTTGTTTTTTCTTATACACTTTGTTTTACATTGTTGTTACTCTTAGAGCACCTAAAGAACACTCTGTCTAATGACTCCCTTCCCTGCCTATTTTTCAAGTTATCCTAACTGGTTCTACATCCTGATTTTTTAAACCAGAGTCACAGAGATGTACAGCACGGAAACAGACCCTTTGGTCCAAATCGTCCATGCCAACCAGATATCCTAAGTTAATCTAGTCCCAATTGCCAACACTTGGCCTATCTGCGTCTAAACCTTTCCTATTCATATACCCATCCAGATGCTTTTTAAATGCTGTAATTGCATCAGCTTCCACCACTTCCTCTGACAGCTCTTACCATACATGCACCACCCTCTACCTGAAAAAGTTGCCCCTTAGGTCCCTTTTATATCTTTCCCTTCTCATCATTCTTGATGAACAGTGCCGCACCTCCACCTTTGCTGAGCTTCCCATTTTTCTTGAATGTCATATGCCCCCAATATTAAGGATAGGCTTCTTGTAATCCTGCCACTACGTCTCCACTATGCTCATCAGATCACAGTAATCTTCCTCAATGTGTGCTGTCTGTTTATTTACTTTGCTATGTATGCTATGCTATACACATTCAGACACAGAGCCTTCAGTTTTGCGTTTTTGTTAGCTTTGGTCTTGATTGTTGCTGTAATCTGCAGTATATTCCCTTTAAGTTTAAGGTAGGAACATACCTCTAATTACTTCAGTCCGGCAAAACCCATGGTGCTAACAAATATTCCACCAACGTATAGTCCACTCCTGTTACTCCAAGTTTCAGTTGTCTTCAAAAAAGTGAAGTATCCTCCATTGCTAATGTCAAACTAATGCTCTCCTTGTCACATAAGATTTTTTGCACTGATCTGTGTTATATAAGACAGCAAATTATAACATTTAAACACAAGATGTTCCAATACTGAGTATAATTAATTCTGTCTTGTAGTAAGAGTGGGACACTCTGGACGTGTTACATTAGGTCACTAAAAATGTTTCAAATGTCACTGAAAAGCAGTTAAGCAGTTTTCGTTTAAGTCAGTAAGAGAGAGGGAAACAGAAAAGGTGACTTCATGTTGTTAAAGTGCTGCTGTTAGCTGGCTCCATGCAGTGAAGACCAAGGACTGGAGAGCTCTTTTAGGCCTGAGAGAGATGGAATATAGCCTTCTGAGGCTCTGATAAATGCAGTCCTGTGAAATACTATTGAATAGCTGGAAGGTATGCAGTTGGCGACATGGCCCGAGGACCTTGGTCTCCAACACGTAAATCATGATCAACTGGTTGATCGCAGAGTCTCTAACAATTGATCTCAGTGACCACCCATATTCTGTTGCCACATGCACACCAATGTACATGTTGCTGCGTGACTTGTACTTCCAGGAGTCATATTGCTTGTTCCATTGTGTTTCTGTTAGGTCTATATGGACAGTCACGGCAGGGTAAAGTAAGTTTTATGTTGGTAATGTGAAGAAATGAATAAGGAATCTATTAGGATCTGTGAAACCAGAGAGTTACAGCCCTAGAAACAGGTCAGCCACAGCTACTCCCTTGCCCGTTCTCTATCGTACTGCAGTTTTCTTTCTTCAGCTGCTTATCTAATGGGTCTGTGCAGAGCAAATAAAAACTTAAGGAGAACACTGCTGCACCCTACATCCAGAATGCAAGCTACATAAACTGACCAGGAACCCGGGAAAGAAATGTGACCGGAGACGTGAGCTCCTATGCCTCCACATTTGAAAGCAACCAACAACGTTCTGAATGTTCCAGAACCATGAATCCGGACGCCGGCTTGCTGTGTGATCAATAGCAGAGAGACCTCATGACCCACAAGGTCAAGCAATATTGATGAACAAGGAACCTGTACCATCTAAAAAGAAATCCAATAAAGTACAACTTGCACAGGAATTGGCAAATGAATTTCTGTTCACAACTATAAAAGAGAGCATTTGCCTTGTATGTTACCAAAGAATACGAATAAGTTAAAAGGGAGTTTGGCAATGACACCACACAAAGATTCAGAGTAAATTCAAGGATAATTTTCCCTTGAACAGCATGCCTCAGACTAAGCTGACAAACTGAAGGCTGTTTAGAAAGCTCAAGTTTTTTTTCTAAATTAACCTGCCTATTTGGTGTTCGCCATCTTCTGGTAAAACACAATATACCATTCAAGATGGTAAAATAATTAAAGAGGCAATGACTCTGATCACTGACCCTTTACTCAAAGACTTCAAGAATAAAGAAGAAATATTAATGGCAATCCAAATCATGTCACTTGGTGTTTCCACTGTAGCACAATGAGTGGAATCTTTGTCTGAAGATGTTTTTCAACAACTATAGCAGGACCTGAAGGACTGAGAATGTTTCACATGTGCAGTTCAATGAATCCATTGACATGACTGACACAGGCCAGCTGATTATACTTGTGCGCATAACTTTTAAGAACATAATACCTATTCTCACTGTTTTGCCCCTCAAAGAGAGAACAGGGAGTGAGGATATTAGATTAGATTACTTACAGTGTGGAAACAGGCCCTTCGGCCCAACAAGTCCACACTGCCCTGCCGAAGCGCAACCCACCCATACATCTACCCCTTACATAACACTACGGGCAATTTAGCGTGGCCAATTCACCTGACCTGCACATCTTTGGACTGTGGGAGGAAACCGGAGCACCCGGAGGAAACCCACGCAGACACGGGGAGAACGTGCAAACTCCACACAGTTAGTCGCCTGAGGCGGGAATTGAACCCGGATCTCTGGCGCTGTGAGGCAGCAGTGCTAACCACTGTGCCACCATGCCGCCCACTATCTACAATGAAATCTACAATGGTATCTACAATGAAATCAAAAACAATGTGCTTGAGGAAAACACTTCATTCTAGAAACTGGCTTTTCCATCACAATCCTTGGTTATGTTTCGTGCAAATGTGGGTTTTGGTGCATTGTGTAGGAATGATCCTGGTTTCACCTCTGTTGTCAAAGAGAACTTTGTGGAATTGATGTGGAGATAATTATATTGTACAATGATATGGAGCTGAAGTTAGATCAAGAGACTCAAACTCAGAGAAAAATACCCACTCATATTGTCCTGTGTTTTTAAAGTCAAAGCTTTGACTTCATATATTCCTGTGAATCAGCATTCTCCCAAATTAAGATAATCAAGTCCAAGTATAGCAACCGTCTCACAGGTGCCAATTTAATGGACTCCATGCGACTAGCAGAATCAAACTACAACCCAGACCTCTAGGCACGGATAATGTGTCTTCACAGATGTCATATTGAGATTTAGTAAGTAGAGGTCCAATTGAATAATTATATAGATTTGCTTGGTTTTAAATTTATATAGTACTAAAAATATACTGTTTATTCTCTATTTTCTTTGGAGTAGATACTCATTCGCACTTTAGCACAGAATCACTTCTTGAATATAAGAAGGTTGGAGACCTAGAAACTGAAACCATGCCAGGGTTTATACATTGGCCTGGCCTAAACAGTGAATGCATTCTCAGCTCAGTTGAATGATAAAATCAAGAAGACTCATAGAAATTTAGGGTCATCCCAAGTCAGTGAAGCACACTGTTTGGTAAAAATATTGAAGTTATTCCATTTTCAGAAATTCTGGGGATCTCAGTCTTTGAAGTAATGGTTGAACCTCCAGGACAACTAGTTTTGGGGCAGTCCAAATCACAACAGCATTGAAGAGTTATCAGAAGAGATCTTCTGAAATTAAGATATGGAAGATTTGTGAAAGAGACAGATTTTGAATGAGGCTTAGTGACCCAGAAAGCCACTATGATTTAAATAGGTGGTAGAGAAATCAGTGGGTCTTGACTGCACTTGCTATTGTTCCAAGCAATGTGTGTGTGTGAGCGTGTGTGTGTGTTTGGGGGGTGGGGGAGCGGGGAGCGGGGGAAGCAGTGAAAGAGGAGTGATGGGTCAATGGTGTGGTTTGTCCACAGTTTGGCTTTTGCTTCGTGTTTACCTCACGTTGATTCTATATGTTAGAATTTAAGTTAATTTTGCATTTGGAAATTATTTGACTATTCATAACTGAAAACTTGTAGTTTCATTCTCTTAGTAAGTTTTTGGAATTTAAAACTTTGTCCACTTAAATAAAAAAACATTCCTAGTCCCCACTTAATTATAATGCAAGTTTAATAGTCTCATCCAAAATGGTAAAAATAATTGATGCACTTGTCTGCGATCATAGCAATATGCAATTAAATTTCACTAATTTAAGCTACCCAACTTTAATGTGCAAATTCTAAAGCTATCTCTCAATTTCTAATATTTGAGAAATAATGTAATATTTTCTTTCTCTTTGGAGGAATAGTACCGTTAGCTGCTGTCCCTGAGTCTGTGGTTGCAAATGTACAAGTATGTGCTGAAATATGTGGTTGGGGTTTTAGTGTGCAGATAGTTGAGGGCAGATTAGTACTCCCATGCTGACTCAGTTTGAAATAGCACCATAAGGCAGGAGGTCATATGGCGTGTTGTAAGCATGCCAGCTCTCTGTAAGAACAACTCAGCTAGTTCCACTTCCCCTCCTCTCCCCCTGGCCTGACAAGTATTACATAGAACATAGAACATAGAAAAATACAGCGCAGTACAGGCCCTTCGGCCCTCGATGTTGCGCCGACCGAAGCCTACCTAACCTACACTAGCCCAATAACCTCCATATGCTTATCCAATGCCCGCTTGAATGACCATAAAGAGGGAGAGTCCACCACTAATACTGGCAGGGCATTCCATGAACTCTCAACCCGCTGAGTAAAGAATCTACAACTAACATCTGTCCTATACCAACCTCCCCTTAATTTAAAGCTGTGTCCCCTAGTAACAGCTGACTCCATACGCGGAAAAAGGTTCTCACTGTCAACCCTATCTAAACCCCTAATCGTCTTGTACACCTGTATCAAATCTCCCCTAAACCTTCTTTTCTCCAATGAGAACAGCCCCAAGTGCCTCAGCCTTTCCTCATACGATGTTCCTACCATGCCAGGCAACATCCTGGTAAACCACCTCTGCACCCATTCCAGTGCCTCCACATCCTTCCTATAGTATGGCGACCCAAACTGTACACAATACTCCAGATAAGGCCGCACCAGAGTCTTATACAATTGCAACATGACCTCAGGACTCCGGAACTCAATTCCTCGACCAATAAAGTCCAGTACGCCATATGCCTTCTTCACAGCACTATTTACCTGGGTGGCAACTTTCAGAGATCTGTGTACATGGACACCAAGATCCCTCTGCTCATCCACACTACCAAGTAGCCTACCATTAGCCCAGTAATCCATCTTCTTGTTACTCCTACCAAAGTGAATGACTTCACACTTAGCTACATTGAACTCCATTTGCCACCTTTCTGCCAAGCTCTGCAACTTATCTATATCCCGCTGTAACCTGCCACATCCTTCTTCGCTGTCCACCACTCCACCGACTTTCGTATCATCTGCAAACTTGCTCACCCAGCCTTCAAGCCCCTCCTCCAGATCATTTATAAAAATGACAAACAGCAATGGCCCCAAAACAGATCCTTGTGGAACACCGCTAGTAACTGCACTCCAAGATGAACCTTTACCATCATCTACTACCCTCTGTCTCCTTCCAGCCAGCCAATTCCTAATCCAAACCTCTAATGCACCCTCAATGCCATACCTCCGTAGTTTTTGCATTAGCCTGCCATGGGGTACCTTATCGAATGCCTTGCTAAAATCCATATACACCACATCTACTGCTTTACCCTCGTCCACTTCCTTGGTCACCTTCTCAAAGAACTCAATAAGGTTTGTGAGGCACGACCTGCCCTTCACAAAACCATGCTGACTATCCTTGATCACATTATTCCTATCCAGATGTTCATAAATCCTATCCCTTACAATTCTCTCGAAGACTTTGCCCACAACAGAAGTGAGACTCACTGGCCTATAGTTACTAGGGCTGTCCCTACTCCCCTTCTTGAACAAGGGGACCACATTCGCTATCCTCCAGTCTTCTGGCACTATTTCTGTGGACAACGACGACATAAAAATCAAGGCCAATGGCTCCGCTATCTCCTCCCTAGCTTCCCAGAGGATCCTAGGATAAATGCCATCAGGCCCAGTGGACTTATCTATTTTCACCCTTTCCAGTATTCCCCGGACCTCTTCCCTACATACCTCAAAGCCATCCATTCTAATCACTTGTGACTCAATATTCACATCAGCAACAATGTCCTGTTCCTGAGTGAATACTGACGAAAAGTATTGATTTAGTGTCACTCCAATCTCCTCTGCCTCCTTGCACAACTTCCCACTACTATCCTTGACTGGACCGATACCTACCCTAGTTATCCTTTTATTCCTGACATACCTATAGAAAGCCTTAGGGTTTTCCATAATCCTACCAACCAAGGACTTTTCATGTCCCCTTCTCGCTGCTCTTAGCTCTCTCTTTAGATCCTTCCTGGCTACCTGATAACTCTCAATCGCCACAACTGAACCTTCACGCCTCAGCTTTACATAGGCTGCCCTCTTCCCTTTCACAAGGGATTCCAATTCCTTATTAAACCACGGCTCCCTCACAAGACCCTTTCCTCCCTGCCTGACTGGTACATACTTATCAAGGACATCCAATAGCTGCTCCTTGAACAAGCTCCACATATCACTTGTGTCCTTCCCTTGAAGCCTATTTTTCCAATCCACACATCCTAAGTCATGCCTCACCGCATCATAATTTCCCTGCCCCCAGCTATAACTGTTGCCCTGCAGTGCACACTTATCCCTCTCCATCACTAGAGTAAAAGTCACAGAGTTGTGGTCACTGTCCCCGAAGTGTTCACCTACCTCCAAGTCTAACACCTGGCCTGGTTCATTACCTAGAACCAAATCCAGTATGGCCTCACCTCTTGTTGGCCTGTCTACATATTGTGTCAGGAAACCCTCCTGCACACATTGGACAAACACCGACCCATCTAACGAACTCGAGCTATAGCTTTCCCAGTCAATATCTGGGAAGTTAAAGTCCCCCATAACAACCACCCTACTACTTTCACTCTTCTCCTGAATCATCCTTGCAATACTTTCCTCTACGTCTCTCGGACTATTAGGAGGCCTGTAGAAAACTTCTAACAGGGTGACCTCACCTTTCCTATTTCTAACCTCAGCCCAAACTACCTCAGATGGCAAGTCTTCCTCCATCGTCCTTTCCACCGCTGTAATACTATCCTTGACAAGCAATGCCACACCTCTCCCTCTTTTACCCCCACCTCTGACCCTACTAAAACATTTAAACCCTGGAACCTGCAATAGCCATTCCTGTCTCTGTTCTACCCACGTCTCTGTAATGGCCACAACATCGTTTCATGTTCAGGTGCTTATCCAGTTCTCTATTGAAAGTTACAATCGAAATCTGCTTCTGCCAATTCCATGGAGTGCGTACCAGATCCTAACCATTCCCCATGTAAAGAAAAACTTTCATCCTCTTGCATCCTATTTTTCTCCTATTGTGTGAGTGCTTTTGACAATCTGTGGTATTACTTTTGGGTTCTCAACCCATTCTGAGTTTTGTGAGGCACAATAAATCTTTTTTGAATCTAATGCTAACCATTTCTGACTATTTCTTGCGACCTCAATGTGCACTAATTTCAGGTTTACAGGTAATTGTGCTGATACTGTTCCTTATGATATTAAATGTATTAGCCTTAAATTTACCTAGATTAGTCTGAAGTTTTTTTTTGAAAAGAAAACAGGTAAAATCACCATAGTCTTACCTGACCAAATGGCTCCTCTCTCATTAGAGAGACAGTTGATGGTGGTTTAATCTGAGGGTCAGCACGCCTCAGGCAAGGGGAGAGGTTGAGAAGGAGAGTCCTTCATGGTAACCCCCATCAATACTGGAATTGAATCCAAAGTATTGGCATCACTCTGTATTGTAAACCATCCACTCCGCCCCCTGAGCTAATTGTCAAGTATACATTAGCCACTTTGCAGTCCTCCAGTGTGTAACCACATTAAAAAGAAACCTGACAAATAATTTCTACAGTCTTGACAGTTTCACGCCTGACCCCCCCCTCAGGGTTCTAGTATGAATCCTATTAGGTGCCTTGCCTTTCTTCTTGTATTTCAAATTTAGGCATACGTTTTGAAAATTGTGCTCTAATTGTATTCCTTGCTTTTCAACCTTTCAGGATTCAACTCCTCTCTTCTGATGCAAAGTAGAAACTGTTTGTCTTTTTTTTGATTACCATATTCAAATTCAGAATCTTCTCTTCTCAGCATTCCCAATCACCTTTCCAACAATTCTCATGTCACTAATATCCTTGAAAAATTCCATTGCATTTGGTGTTCTTCTGTCCCTATTTTCAAATACATTATCCTGCTCTAACCTCTTAATTTCTTAATTTGTTTTTCAATATTGTTCTCGCAAATGTTTTTAATTGGTTTGCAACCTCATTATCACTGGCATTCTAAAAGCTATGAACAGTTTTCTTTTTAATGGGATGTATATGTTCTGTACCTTTGTAATCTCTCATTTTAAAAGAAAAATCCATTAATTAACTGAGTTAATTTCTTTTTGCACCTCACCACAACGCAACCAGTTCACTTTACATGATTTTAAGACAGCTTTATCCCAATACAGTAGTTTCTGCACTGACTTTGCTGCGTTCTATCTGACTTTTCAGACATTGAATTGTGCCCATTTCTCTCTGTGATCATCAACATTTAGCTCCTATATACAAATTACTTCATGACTCATACCCAGACCTAGAAGCACCTCTGCCATTTGCGAGCCTGTAAACAGATTGTGGAATTGGTCCTGGACATATTTTAAAACCTCCATTTCATTTTCTTTGTATTCCCATTCTCATGTAATGGATAAGTGAACTCATAGACTCATAGAGTCATACAGCACTGAAACAGATCCCGCAGTCCAACTTGTCCAGACTGACCAAGTTTCCCAAACTAAACTTCCCACTTGTCTGTGCTTGGCCCATATCCCTCTAAGCTTTTCCTTATTCATGTACCTGTCCAAATGTCCTTTAAATGTTGTATCTGTACCTGCATCTACCACTTCCCCTGACGGTTCATTCCAGAACTACCTACTGTGTGAAAAAGTTGCTGCTTAGGTCCCTTCTAAATCTTTCTCCTCTCACCTTAAAAATATGCCCCCTAGTTTGAACTTCCCCATCGTAGGGAATAGACCTTTGCTATTCACCTTACCCGTGCCCCTCATGATTCTAGGTCACCCCTCAATCTCCTATACTCCAATGAAAAAAGTTGCATTCTATCCAGCCTATCTTTATAACTCACATCGTCCAGTCCAAGCAACCTTCTGGTAAGTCTTTCCTGAACCCTCTACAGCTAATAATATTCTTCCTGTAGCAGGGTGACCAGAACTGAGAACTGTGTACAGTCTCCAAACATGACCTCACCAATGTCCTGTACAATTCAGTAGTCTGAGCAATGATCACATGCATGCTAAATAACTTCTTAACTATCTTATCTACCTGTGACGCAACTTTTAAAGAGCTATCTATCTGAACCCATAGGTCTCTCTGTTCGACAACACGACCCAGGGCCATACCATTAACTGCATAAGCCCTGCCCTTCTTTCTTGTACCAAAATACAATATCTTGCAGTTATCCAAATTAAACTCCATCTGCCACTACTCTGCCCATTGGCCCAATTGATCATGATTCCTTTGTAATCTTAGGTAAGCTTCTTCACTATTCACTACACCACTAATTTTAGTATCACCTGCAAACTTACTAACTATGCCTCCTAAATTCTCATCCAAATCATTTATATAAATGACAAACAATATCCCTGTGGAACATCACTGGTCACAAGTCTCCAGTCTGAAAATAACCCTGCATCACCCACCTCTATCTCTTACTGTCAGGCCTATTTTGTATCCAATTGGCAAGCTTTCCCTGAATCCCATGTATTCTAACTTTACTAATCAGTCTACCATGTGGAACATTGCCAAAAGCCATGTAAACAACGTTTCTCACTCTGCCCATGTTTATCTTTTTATTCACTTTGTCAAAAACATTTGTGCGACATGATTTCCGAATCAGTTCTTGTCTCTCCAAATGCATGTAAATCCTATCTCTCAGAATCCCTTCCAACAACTTACCCACCACAAATGTCAGACTCACCAGTCTATAGTTCCTAGGCTTCTCCTGACAGCCTTTCTTAAATAAAGGCACAACATTAGCCGCCCTCCAGTCCTCCGGCACCTCATCAATGGCTGTAGATGATACAAATATCTCTGCTAGGGGCCTTCCAATATCTTAGGAGAAAGTGAGGATTGACTGCCGATGCTGGAGATCAGAGTCAAAAGCACAGCAGGTTAGGCAGCATCCAAGGAGCAGGAGAGTCGACGTTTTGAGCATAAGCTCTACATCAGGAATGTGGAGGGTGGGGTGGTGCCAAGGGGGCTGAGAGATAAATGGGAGGGGGTGGAGCTGGGGCTGGGGGAAGGTAGTTAGGAATTAGATTAGATTACTTAGTGTGGAAAGAGGCCCTTCGGCTTAACAAGTCCACGCCAATGCGCAACCCACCCAGACCCACTCCCCTACATTTACCCTTTCACCTAACACTACGGGCAATTCAGCATGGCCAATTCACCTAACATGCACATTTTTGGATTGTGGGAGGAAACTGGAGCACCCGGAGGAAACCCACGCAGACACGGGGAGAACGTGCAAACTCCACAAACAGATGAAGGTGGGGAGGGGGCAATGGTGATAGGACAGAGCAGAGGGTGGAGCAGATAGGTGGGAAGGAAGATGGACAGGTAGGAGGGCGGTGCCGAGTTGGAGGGTTCGATCAGGGATAAGGGAAGGGGAGATAAGGAAACTGATGAAATCAACATTTAAGGTCTGTCTTCAAGAAGACCATTACCTGTCAACCGGCTCCTATTGTGAAAAGACAAATCAGTTGATGATATGACTTGGAGATGCTGGTGTTGAACTGAGGTAGACAAAGTTAAAAATCACACAACACCAGGTTGTAGTCCAACAGGCTTATTTCGAAGTACTACCTTTCTGAGGTCTCCACAACCACCTGATGAAGGAGCAGCGCTCCAAAAGCTAGTGCTTCCAAGTAAACCTGTTGGACTGTAATCTAGTGTTGTTTGATTTTTAACAGTTGATGATAAGAATCATCAATTGGAAACAATGAGGTTGAAAAATACATTTGCAGCATTTTATTTCACTTGAAGAGTTGAAGTGTTTAATTTCATCCAACTACATTGTCACAGAAGGCTGGGGAGGTCAAGTCATTGAGTATGTTGAAGGCAGATATAGATTCTTGATTAGTAAAGGGATCAAAAACTTTGGAGAGAAAACCGGAAAATGGGGTTGAGAAACATATCAACTATGATCAAGTTGTGGAACAGACTTAATGGGCTGAATGGCCGAATTATGCTGCTATATCTTATGGTTTTATGGCCTTGTGGATAACAATTTTTTTAAATTTGTTCAGGTATCTGGGACGACAAGTGTCATGAAAGTTGATCTGAAACAGCATATAGAAAGACTTGATGAGATCTTTGCTCAAAGAATGGAGTTTATTCAGACACTGAAGTTCATGCAGCGGATGGCAGATTCAATTATTTCGCAACTCTCTGGTCTCCCAACCTGGCATAATTTAAATTTGAACATGGCAGGAATTGCTGATAATATCAGCTATTATGAATATTACAGGTAAGGAGCAGCAGGAACACTACATTGCTGAAATCAATTAACAATATCAACATTTTTATGAATAACATTTTTTCTGATTAAATGAAAGTCTTAGCTGCAAATGATACAAATTAATAAAAATTATTGCTTTGATATTATTGGGTAATGGGTAGTATGTAGGCCATCCTGCATGCTAAGTAATTGAGTACACTGCTTTTTGGTTTTGAAATTAGCTTTACTTTGGGGGAATAAATCTCTCATAATGACACCTTCATGAGTTAAATATTTCTGTGGACATGATGTACTGATTGTCACTTGATAATACAGAACTTGAGAATTGTGAAAAAAGACATGCAATCAAAGGTTTTTGTCACACACACATTAGACAGCCTCATCAGACATATATCGTCAGAATGTGCTTTCAAAACTCAGAAGATATTGACTAACGTTCAAGATCATTCTGCAGTTTGGCAGCACTTTGTGAACAATTCTGAAGGGACTAATGATTACAGTAGCAACAAATATGAGATCATCAGTCAGGCTCACAAAGCTTATACAATCCATATATTTTCCTACATGGGATATTGGTGTGGCTGACTTGGTCTGTATTTGTTGCCTGTCTCTAATTACTATTGAGAAGGTAGTGGTGAGCTGCCTTCCATTTTGGCCAAGCAACAGTGAAGGAATGGAAATATATTTTCAAGTCAGAATGGCTAGTGGCTCGGAGAGGAGTGGGCAGCTGATGGTATTCCTATGTAGTTTCCATGACAGTAGATGCTGTCAAAGATGCTGGAAAGTGCTGTCTAAGGAAGTGAATTTCTGCAGTGCATCCTGTAGTTGGTATACACTGCTTCAATGGTGCAGGGAGTGAATGATTGTGGATATGGTGGCAATCAAGTAAGTTGCTTCATCCTGAATGGTATCAGCTTTCTTGAATGTTATTGGAGCTGACTGGTGGGGGGGGGGGGAGGTGCGGTCAGGAGGTAAGTTACTTGCTACAGGATTCTGAGCCCCTCACCTTCTCCTATAGCCACAGTATTTATATGGCTAGTCCAGTTCAGTTTTTGGTCAATGTAACCCCAGTTTATTTTTTATTTCAAAATATACTTTATTCATAGAAATAAATCTTTGGTACTTGTACAATTTGCCATGTCGTTCATAGATATATACATTGCATGTCTTAACATTACAAAGAACAGATTGAATTAATCGAATTTACAGTTATCCTATTTACAGTTCCCTTTATTAACCATCCAGTCTCTTGGTATTTAGCTGTGGCTTCAGCGGAACCCACCTACTGAGTGGGTGCCCTGTTATATGAAAGCAAAGAAAACTTCTTTAACCCCCAGTTTATGGGGTTACCATTGTCCATTTGACTGTCCTGTCTCTGGGGTAGCTGTCTACATCCCCATGGTGAGCACGAACTGCTGGACCTTCGCTGGGCTGAGGTAGCTATCCAGCTCCTCACTGGGGTCATTTACCCGCTCTGGTGTCATTGAGCCAAGGCAAGGGTCCACACTGTCCAGTTCTGTGTCTGACAATGGGACTGTCAGAGGATCACAGCTCTCAGTTGCCTGTAGTTGTGGGGCAGTGGGTACCCCCTGGTTCTCACTGGGTGGAGGGTGGACTTCGGGGGGTCCGTTGTTTCCTGGTTTGGAGGAAATGCCCTCCTCTTTACCTACAGCGCTCTGTCTCTTCTTCTGGTGGTGATGACCTTCTTTGCACCCATCTTCCCCCTCCGAAGAGCTGGCCGTCCCTCCCTCGTGCAGCTGTATTTTCCCCTTTTGCTGGGAGGCTTTGGGGGCCTGGCAGGATTTTCTCTTCCTGTTTTTAACAGGTATCCACTCCTCTGCCTGATTACCCCCTCCTCCATTTCTTCCATCTGCCCAGCTAGAGCTAGGATCAGCTGCTGTGTCTCTCCACTGGCTGCCGCCTCCTCCACTCCAGCCTGTTCTTCCTTCTGGGTGCCACCCCAGTATATTGCCTACATTAAAGAATACCATCTGGAGCTACATTCCCTCGAAAGCATCGTGTAACCATTTCCTCTCCAACATTGACTTCTTACCTTCAACTGGCCTTGACTATCACATAGAATTTGCTTTTATTCCATTTCCCCTCTGCCATCCCTGTTGTAAATCTAAAATATGGTCTGTATGGGATTACATGGCACACAGTGAGCAATTTCCAAAGTTTTAATCAATGATAGTGTATATTTAAATTGTGTATATATATAAGGGGAATGCCAACAGGGGAAGTCAGAATGGGTACCTCATGGTAAACATTGGCATTAGTTTGGAATCCATCAAGGTGTATTGGGAAGTGTCAGAAACTGGTTTGGGAAGGGGAAGTTATGTTATTGCATACATTCATAGTGTAGGAAATGCACTGAGAGATAGCGTTGTAATTAAAAGCAGAGTTCGGGGTCTTGGGGGTGGTAGGGGGTGGATCCTTCCACACTTTTGTTATTTTTACAGCTCTGGCTGCAGTTTCTGGAGTAAACATTTTTTTTAGATGAAAATGTAAATATTTTTGCATTTTTTTCGAATAAACATTTGGATGTTTGGATTACCATTGGTTTCCCTGTTATTTTATCACTACTTTTAGTTGGGTGGAGTGGGAGAAAGTCAAGGTTTTATATTGGCATGTAATTTTCTGCTCTGTGGGTAGGGAAATTGGGAATATATAGTATTGAAGACTAAGTGGATAGTGAGACTTTGAGTAGGGAAGGGTACGGGGTTAATAGAATGGACAAGGTATTTAATGGTCTGCTGAGCAACATTGTCCATTTAACATTAAGGCTGAATGTAAAACCCTTAGGGGTTTTGTTCCCTCAGCATTCTATGCTGAATGAGAGAACAACATAAGACGTAGAATAGAGTTACCTTTTAACTATTGTCCTTCAGCCATACCCAGTGGACTGTTATTTTAGTGAATCTGAGAGAAGTGAGGTGTATCTATGGAATTTGAGTTTGTGTTCTGTGCTAATTGGCTGTAAGGTGATAGGGAGCTGACCTGTAAATCCACATGAAGTCCCAGCTGAAGTTAGAGTGTGGTCGAGAGTTTTAGTTAACGTCACAAACAATAGTCATTTAAGTTTCATTTTCTGTTTATTCTTGTTCAAGGAAGTAGCCAGGTTAAAAAGAACATTATTTAAACTGCGTAAACACATTGAGATGCTGATGTGGCAGACAGACCGATTCTGTGAAGGTGCAGTGTGACTGAGCAAGCATTAGCCCTAAGGCTTTTATTTGGAAATGGAATGTGACGATGAACACATACCACACCGAGAAGGACAAAGCAGTGTGGTTTAGTCAAGAGTGGGAATGAAGCACAGTCTTCAGAGAGAAGATCGGATGGCACCTGGGATAGGGAGTGGTGAGACCAGGAGTAACAGGTGCCTTGCCACTTTTTGGAAAATGTGAAAAACAAGGTGTAAATCTAAAACGGATCATTTTGGAATTAGCATAACATACTGTCTACATAACATGCACTGCATAAATATCTGATGAATCCTCATTGAGTCCAAGTATTATCTTGGGATATTTTCTGGTGTAGACTCTCTCAAAGTTGGCTCAGTGATCAATTGTTGACCTATACCTCAAAGGTCCTGAGATTACTTCATCAAATAATCTACTGCAAAATAATCTCCAAATGTATTTTGCCCCAGTCTGTTCTTAGTGATGTGTAACAAATCCTCAGTATTACTTGTTACCTTGGACATGCATGTGGAGGGGTGGGGAGATATGTAAGCCTCCAGAGGAGGAGGAAGTTCCAACTAGATCAAATATAATTGGAGTTTTGGATATAACAAAGAGTTGGTTTGGGATATGTGGAATTTGTTAACAAACCGATGATCATGATCATAACTTTATAAAGAAACCTGTCAGTTTTGCTAAAGTCATTTTGTCTAAGCTTGAATTTCATTGTGTAATGGTTGTGCTGGAAAAAAATAGGGGTTGGGTATATGTGGATTTAGGGAGTTGATTTCTCCAAATTACATAGGATACCTTACTCAAGCAGACCACATGGCTCAAACAATCAGTGTTTACCTTCCACCTGAGCGAACTGAGAAAATCATCTTTACCATGTCGTTCCTTTGTTTACCTTTCCAACAATTCTGAATAAATGTAGCAAGCTGTGGAGGGAAGGCTGGAGATTGGCACTGATTTTATTCTCCAAATCCTCCCTTTCTGGAAACTACTAGACCCAATGGCCTGCATGCAAAGGGATAGTTTCACAACTCTGGGGTTTGAGCTAATGTTGCAATGAAGCCACTCAAGTGATGTGACTCCTTTTCGGGAATGAGTCAGGTGATTTTTGTTGCTTGTCACCCAAACAATGCTGTTAGTTATTCCATGCTTCTCCAGAGGATGTACAGTTGAGGTAACCCATACTGCAATCAGTACAAATCAAAAGAATGCCCGACCTTACACCGTAGGTCTTTCTGTGAAAACCATTGAAAATATTGCACCTTGTTGAATGAGGTGTAATTGGGGTTTACCACTCTACCAAGTTCATAATTAAACTGATTACCTATTTAGGTACTTATCTTAAACATTTAGTTATCTTTGATTATTTTAGCTTTTGTCTTCATCCAATCATTTTTTTCACCATCTGAAAATTTAAATTAAAAATCTGGAGGTCAATAAGTATTTTGAACTTCCTATTTTGCTGGGTGTGAATACTGTAATCATTGTCCTGCTCACTGACATCATAGCTGCATAACTCAGTGCCAAATTGGAACTGCTGTCAGGAAAGGGTAAAATAACAACAAACATAACTAGACCCCTGTGGATATCTTTGAGATCAGCAGCAAGAACTCTTTATTTGCTTTGAATGCAAAATCTGAGCGCTTGTGTCATCTAACTACTTTTCTCCCCTTTGGCTATCGGAAACAATGGACATGCTTTACAAGCTTTGGCATTTTACATGATGTGAGCTGAAAAATACTATATTCATTTTATTGGAAAGCTGCTGTGAAAATTTGTTCTGAAGGTTTAGTGCAGGTTAGTGTGATAATTTTTTTTGTGTTAAATTTGCTATCAAGGAGACGTAATGCTGGTATTGAGACAATCAAATTATTTTCAGTTGACATGTGCTGCCACATTCTTCAAACATGGAACATTACTTTCCTTGTGTTTATGTCATGTCAAGTGATTGATTAGAAATCCAGTGAATTGGTATTCTAGTTGGAATCATGCTAAGCTAGTATCAGTGGATCCCAGCACTTTTGTTCAGATGAACTTTCAATTTTGTTCAAATCTCAATGAGATTATTAGAGCAGAAGTAATGCGCAAAAGGCAATTTGGAGCCAACCTGTCAAAAGCTCAGGTCGGGGAGAATTAACACCAAGAGGAAATTTAATGCAAATGTGTTCTTGCCGTTCAACTGCTGCATGAGCAATAATTATATTTACAAAAACAACAATATCTTGCACAACCTCTGGCCCATATAGTTGCTACAGTGAGAGGGGAACTGGATACATGTAAACAACATAATAAATAACGAGAAAGACTGTAGTGTGACTCCTTTTTGGGAATGAGTCAGGTGATTTTTGTTGCTTGTCAAAGTTGTTCAATTGCACTTGAGTGGCTTCATTGCAACATTAGCTCAAACCCCAGAGTTGTGAAACTATCCCTTTGCATGCAGGCCATTGGGTCTAGTAGTTTCCAGAAAGGGAGGATTTGGAGAATAAATTACAGAATCTGTAGGCCTGAATGTTGTTATAATGTTTTGCCGACTGATCATGAAGTAATTGAGGATGGTTAACAGCATCCTGGGGCCTAACCATCTGATAAAGCAGGAAACAGTGGGATGGTGATGCCCGTGGGGGAAAAGAAAAGCCTTTGAAGGGAGGGTTGGCTGTATTTTCTGTGTGTTGTGAAGAGTTTTTGTCATCCTGATAATCTCAGTGTGTTCATATTAAAAGGCTTCTTCTATAGTCAGGATTGTATTTTTAGTATTTATTTAATCATTGTCCTTACAGCTGAGGAATATTAAAATTTTACAAGTAGCCAGTTCCTTAGTATAGCTTAAAAGTTTTAGATGTGGTCTGAATAAAATAAGTAGCAAAGACTGGGGTCAAATGATCATCGCACAGATATTTAATTACTGCATAGCTGTTTTTCTCTATTTCTTAAATTCAAAAATCATCTTGTCATTTCGGGTCAGTTAGGGTAGGAATTTAAAATGTATCCTTTTTCCATTGCTAATGCTGCAGTTTATTTGGAGTTTCTAGTTTCCCATGCATTCGAAGTCTTCTCTCTGTAATTTTGGAGAAGCTGACTTGTGTTTTTCTCGTTGGCATGAGACGACTGCATCAAGAAGTCTTGAAGCTTTGGATTTCTTTCCTTGTCTTATGTGTCTAAACACTGAAGTGTGTACTACTGGGTTAGGATGTATAACAAACATGTTCCCATTATTGAGTAATGTTGATAATATTTGACTCTATCAATTCATCTGACAATTGGCCAGATAATGCATTGGAATCAAACAACCAGACATTTGTGTGCTTTCTCTCCAGTAAAATGTTATCTCAAGCTTTAATAATGGGATTTTATCAGCCTACTCTTAGAACTTGTGGGCTTTTAATTAATTTTGATAAGTGCTTCAATCAATTATGCACAAATTTGAGCCACCTTCCTCAATACAAGCTGAGATTAATGTGGAGAGAGTGTGTAGGTACTTGTAAGCGAGATGGACCAGTTTGATGAGTAGTATATCATTACAGTTGGGCAGCATCTTTTTCTTCATGACTTTGTGGAGGCACGGGATTTTATAGGATGCAAAGAGAGCAATCAGCCCATTGTATTTGTGCCAAATCTTTGAAAGAGCTATCAACTGTCCAATTCCCCTGCTCTTTTTCCGTATGTATAAAGACTGAAGTTTTAATTTTACTACATATTTGATGATGGTTAGAAATGGGAAATGGGAAAAGGACTGTTTCAAGACTAAGGATTATGGAAAGGGTTGCTACACTTGTAAAAAAAAATGATCTTATACTCAATTCAAGTGTTGTTTACACAGCTGTTTACTCAAGTAATGGGGGAAATCTAGTTGCAGATAAGTTGGAGGAATATGAATGAATTGTGATTTGGCTACAAGCAGCTAATTGGTATGGGAAATAATGATTGGTTGTTGATGATAAAGGCCTTCTGCATACCATTGAACAGATTGTGACTGTGAATGTTTGTGTCAGAATTCATTGGACTGGAAGGCACTGACCGTTTTTGTGCATTAAAAGGAAACACCTCAAGGGTGAAGAAAGGCAGTTTATTTCCCCTCATCAGTCACTGTAAATTGTGGCTCTTAATCAATAAATCAAAGACTTAATACATGTGAACCCATTACCACGTACCTCCTGCAAACAAGGGGAAGTACCTGGAGAAGGAAGATCGAGGAGTGGCAAGTCTTGACAAACCAAAAGATCATTTTAGTGAACCCAGTGGACAGGCACCATTGGGCTGCCTTCTCGGCCTAATCCTCTGTCCAAAACACCATTTCAATGTTTCTTTCTGTTTGACTGTGTAGTGGGAATTATATGCCAACAGTCATAATTGTTTACCTTAACTAGAATTTTTAAAAATAAATAGCAATTCTTGTTAAATGTAGTAGCCTGGCCCATGCTTTTGTCAACATATCACTAAAAGGAAAATAAATTGGGGAATTTTGTGTCCTTTTATAAAATCTTTAATGTTTGCGACAGCTCCAGGAAGAGCAGGACTTGCTTTACAATGTCCTATAAGTTTACAGTTTTTGTCTTTCTGAAGTATTCATTCAATCATGACAGAGGAAATTTGATTATCTGGAATTCAATTATCCGTCAAGACTGCAAGGCACTGATGCTTGGCTAAACTATGTGATTTGGGTGTGAGCCATAAGTGGTATAGTTAGTAAGTTTGCAGATTACACCAAAATTGGAGGTGTAGTTGACAGCGAAGAAGGTTACCTCAGATTATAACAGGATCTTGATCAGATGGGCCAATGGGCTGAGAAGTGGCAGATTCAGATAAACACAAGGTGCTGCATTTTGGGAAAGCTTATATATAACTTAATGATAATGTCCTAGGGAGTGCTGCTGAACAAAGAGACCTTGGAGTGCAGTTTCATAGGTCCTTGAAAGTGGAGTCGCAGGTAGATAGGATAGTGAAGAAGGCGTTTGATATGGTTTCCTTTATTGGTCAGAGTATTGAGTACAGGAGTTGGGAGGTCATGTTGTGGCTGTACAGGACATTGGTGAGGCCACTGTTGGAATATTGCGTGCAATTCAGGTCTCCCTCCTTTCGGAAGGATGTTGTGAAACTTGAAAGGGTTCAGAAAAGATTTACAAGGATGTTGCTGGTGTTGGAGGATTTGAGCTTTGAGAGACTGAACAGGCTGGGGCTGTTTTCCATGGAGCGTCGGGGGCTGAGGGTGACCTTATAGAGGTTTACAAAATTATGAGGGACGTGGATAGGATAAATAGACAAAGTCTTTTCCCTGGGGTTAGAGAGTCCAGAACTAGAGAGCGTAGGTTAGAGTGAGAGGGGAAAAATATAAAAGTGACCTTTTTCATACAGTTATCTGTATTAACTTTCCAAATTCTAGAGAAGACAAACTCTTTTTCACGCAGAGCGTGGTACATGTATGAAATGAGCAGCCAGAGGAAGTGTTGGAGGCTGGTGCAATTGCAACATTTAAGAGGCATTTGGATGGGTATATGAATAGGAAGGGTTTGGAGGGATATGGGCCAGGCGCTGGCAGGTGGAACTAGATAGGGTTTGGATATCTGATTGGCATGGATGGGTTGAACTAAAGGGTCTGTTTCCGTGCTGTACATCTCTATAACTCTATGACTCTGTTATCTGGCATTCGATTATCCGGAAGTCAATTAACTGAACAAAATACTCCCCACCCATGTTCTTCAGATAATCAGGTTCCTGTGTATCTAAGTACTCTGGAGTAAACTGTTGAAGTTTCAGAAAGTATATTCTTTTAGAACTGTTTAACAAGACTGACTTAAAAGTGTTTGTATGGATTTAGATACGGTAGACAAAAAAAAAGTGCCTTTAGATACTGGTACAGGTACTTGGGGACACATTGCAGGGTAGATGGGAGAAAGACCTTGTTTACACAATGGTGCTGACATGGAATCCATTGTCCTTGAGATGGTGATGGTAAAGAAAACCAATACCTTGAAGGAGATGGGTATTTGAGGAAAATAAAGTTAGAATTACTGGGATAGAATGGAAGAATGGCACTAACTAGTTTGTTTTACAAGGAGAATTAATGGGTGCCCATATGACTTTATTGGATATTGCTCAATTAATTTGGGTCATTAATCCATTTAGTTCCTTTAATTGAAACAAACTCCCTTTCCTAGAATATTGATATTTTCTAACCAACCTGTTCTGACATGTTATAACAAACCTTTGGAAAAGATGGGACTTGAACCTGGCCTTCTGGCTCAGAGGCGGGGACACTACCACTGTTTCACCATATTTAACCTGTCATGATGGGATTTCAACTTGCATTTTCTTGTCTGTGCATTATATTGATTTCTATCCACAACCCTTTGTCAAGGGTGTTCGAATCAATGCAAACCACTTCCTGTTGATAAATCTCTATTCAGAGTTTGTCTTCTCTGAATTTGGAAAGTTAATACAGATAACTGTATGATCAATTTGCAGCTGAGGTTCTGAGAGCAGAAAGGGAAGTAAGACTTTGTGGTGTCTCTCTGGTATTTTTGATTGAAGTAAATGCTGTTGCTGCAGCTCTTGTGTTGCATTTTTTAACAACATGCCATGGGATGCAATCCCTTAACTTCTGAAATCACAGGCTGCATTGTTCATGCTAAATTCCAGTTGGATTTGGTCATCAGTTTAAATCCACTAACAACTTATTTGAATGTGCTTGTGTATATTTTGTCTGTGGCATCTTCGCCACAGGAGGTGTGGAACAAAAACCAAAGAAGTGCAGATGCTGCAAGTCAGAAACAAAAACGGGCAGTGCTGGAAACACTCAGCAGATCTGACAGCATCTGTGGAGAGAAAGCAGAGTTAACATTTTGGGTCCAGTTACCCTTCCTCAGATCTAATGTTCTGAGTTTAAGAAGAGGCACTGGACCCAAAACTGGGAACCCGAGTTCAAATCCCACCATGGCAATTGGTTATATTTGGATTTAATTTTAAAAGTCTGGAATTAGTGTAATGACTGTAAAGCTGTTGTCAATTGTCAGGAAAGACCCATCTGTAGGGAAAGAAACTGCCATCTTTACCTGGTCTAGCCTATATGTAACTCCAGATCCATAGCAATGTGGTTGACTCTCATCTGCCCTGACTTCTCTCTGGGCATTTAGGAATGGGTAATGAATATGAGCCTGGCCATTGATGTCCACATCCTGTGACTGAATTAAAAAAAACATGGTTCATTATTATCAATGTAATTTTACTGCCAAATAAAGTTTAGGCTTTGTGGGTATCACTTCATCCTCTATGAAAGTTTTTGATTCAAACCTCAAGCTAAGACTTCACAGCTAACATTCCAGCATTGTACACGGGGGATGCTGTATTACTGGACTTTGTTATCTTTTGTATGAAGCATTAGCTTGAAAACTTACCTGTCTGCTCACCTTGCCAAATTAAATCATATGGTATAGAATTCTTCCTGTCTCCTTCAATATTTAAAAAGATTAATTAGTATTACTTGAATGAATTAATAATCTAACAAGCATATAGCCTGTCCCTCATAATTTTTAGAATTTTAAAAGGTTACTGTTGGCTCATATTTTTAAAGAGCTTCATTTGAAGCACTTTACCTTCATGCATATAACTTCCTTAATGTAACTGTCATTTCAGGTGGATGGCATATCTTCTGCTCCTCATTAATGATCTGGTTGTTTGTCTGGCAGCATTCTTAGGTCTGGCTAAACGATCCAGGTGGCTTCTCACAATGTGAGTATCGCATTGGCTTTGTATTATAGAATACATATTCTTTGTAGAACAATACATAGTAAGAAACATAAGCTTTCAACAAATGATAACTTATACATAAAGTATTTTTTTTTGTCAGCTTTGAAGCAGATTATTACGGATGCTTTCTTTTTGATGCCTGCATTTCAAGGATAGAGAAGCTACAAGCTCCCCTTTTCCCTCATTTGTAATCTTGGTCAATTTTACTGGTGCCTGTAAGATCATAACTGTGAACTCTTGATGATATTTTAACTTGAGCAATTGAGAAGATTCAAGAAAGGTATGTTGAATCACCTGTCCCTTTTTGCTGAAATACTTTGCATGATATATTTTCAGGATACAATCTCACCCAAGTAAAGTGTTAGGTTTGAGTTCTAGATGCTGCTAATTGCCAATTTTATGGGGACAGTGGATCAATACAATTGACCTTCAAGTTAAGTACCAGTTTCATGGCCCCTTAACCATTCAATAAGTCTCATCAGCCCTATCAAATGACTTTATCATCAGTGAGATCTAATCTACAATGTTCATTTAGGAAAGTATGCAGAATGAGGCCCCTCCTTCAAATTGCTAGGATTAGGCACAATGGGCCTAATTTTAATTCAGCTGTGTAAAAATGATTTTAAAATGAAAACTATCTGGCAAGGAGAAATTTATATGCAGTAGTTTGTGTAAGATTTTTTATTCCTGAATTACCCCATGCTATTCTATGGCATAAATTGCCATTCAGTTCTTCATATCCTCACACCTGTTGCCATGAGAGATTAAAAGTACAGTATTGTGTAACTGCAAGGAAGGAGCTATAGTGATAATTAATTGTAGTCAATGATGGGTGTGCATGTCCTGCACATCCACCCAGGGTAAGACTACATGTTGGAAGCACCATTTCAGTTCACTTCACCAAATGTACCTATTATCGTCAACTTTTAGTGTTGTATTTAGAGCAGGGAGTCCACTAGCTCAGTTGGCTGGATGGCTGGTTTGTGATACAGAGTTGATACCAACAGCACAGCTGAAGGACTCTCCTTCCCAACCTCTCCCCTCTCCTGAGGCATATTGACCCTTAGGTTATACCATCACCAGTTATGAGAGGGCAGCCCTTTACAACTTTACTCAGAACAGAAAGAGGGTGTTAATTTCTATTTGACACACCTGTAAACCTTTAAAGTGGAAGTGATGTTTTTTCTTGGAAACAGTTGGTCTGTTTTCCTTTAGATATAAATCATCTTTCATTTACTTTCAGTTGTGGCCTATGCCATCCGAGTTGGAACTTGCTTTCACAAATGCTTTCATATTTCATATATTTTCTAGCTATAATCAATTTGGTATGTTCCCAGAGAAGAGCTGCAGGATATCTGAATTGAAAATGGAAAATAGTGGAAATTTAAAGCTGGTCATGTTTTGAGTATGTTACCTTCAGCAGGAGTTTTAAGAGGTAGCTTAAACCTGCTTGACGATCACATGAGATACAAGCTGATCTTATCGCTACTTTTGTTGAAAAGAACACTGATAATTGATGACAACCCTGTGCCAGACATTGCTGGAAATGTTGTATTGATGCAATGTTAGATTAAATCTTGAGACTTGTGTTGGTGAGTGAACTAGTTGGCTTCCTTCGCACACATCCTGTAATGAAACTGAAATATTTGGTTAGGAATTTGAGCAATTAAAAAAAAACATTTCAGTGCTGTTAGAGGAGTGGCTCAGAAAAGCAGTCTCTCCCTATACTCTGTTTACCAGTAAAAGGGTTATTATTTTCACTCAGTGGGATAACTATTGATTTTCTGACCTGATTTCTGCTACTGCTATAAAATCTAATTGCCAGTGTTCTTGTTAATAATTTATTTAACAGGAAAGCTTTGCCACATGCTGCACACTATAAATTATTTTGAAGTTTGTATTCTAGTTTATATTTGTAACACCTACATTGAAAATAATAGAAGCTGAAGAAGTTTGCAAAAAGACGTGCATTGTGCTGTAACAGTTGATAGACGTCTTGAGAACCAATCTGTATCCTTCTGCAGTTTGTTTGTCCAAAAGACTTCAGCTCTTAGCATCCTAAAATAAGGAGACCAGCATTAAATCATAAAATCCCTACAGTGTGGAAAGAGAATGTTTAGCCCATTGAGTCTGCACCAACCCTCCAAATAGCATCCCTCCCAGACCCAGCCCCCAACCCTGTCCCTGTCACTCTGCATTTCCCAAGGCTAATGCACCTAGCCTGCACATCCCTGAATGCTGTGGGGCAATTTGCCATGGACAATCCACATAAACTGCACATCATTGAACTCCAAGAGGACACCAGAGCACACTGGTGGAAACTCACACAGACACGGAGAATATGTGCAAACTCCACACAGAGGGTCGTCTGAGGCTGGAATTGAACCTAGATCCCTGGTGCTGTGAGGTAGTAGTGCTAACCACTTTGCCACTGTTCTACCCAATCATTCAACTGCCTTGATAAGCTTTGATTCTACTGCAACAAGTGTAATGCAGACTGAAATTTCTCTTTCCACTCATCTCTTGCCCTCTCTTTATGTTTCACTCTTTAAAAATAACTTTAAAGATCAAGTTGTTCTCGGTCTTGAATGATTATTATTGAATTATTGAACAGGTCTCAGAAGCTACTGTCCCAGATAATCACCAAGTCAGTCAGCCAGTCAATTAAGAGCATATATTGTAATCATAATATAAGTAATCATAAACCCAGACTATCAAAACTGAGTTATTATCTCAGTGTATGTAGTTAGTTGTTAACAGACTCCCAACTGTCTGTCTCAATAAAAGCCTTAGTCTCTGCAGTATATGTTACATGGGCTAACATGCAGAAAACCACAAGTCAGGTCAGCAGCAAGTGGGCACTGGAAGCTGGTGATAGGAAGCATGTGTTAGAAGCTAGCCACGGCAAGTTGGCAGCAATGTCAGTTGTGGCAAGTTCTTTTCTTAACTGCCACCTATTATCTACCTGAATTCAGAGCTGAATTTCACCTGTAACAACCAGGACTAAAGGCTACAACTATACTAAAACACAGCAACCAAAATGGAGAAACAATGATGGGTACAGTGTCGCAGGGGAGAAAAAAGAGAGGTCATGCAGTGTCCAATTTAAAAAGCACTACAGTTTCTGTAAGAGGCCCAGAACTGCTCCAATTTGGCAAAGCGATTCTAAAAATGAAATAGAATTCATTTTGAGCTGAAAACTAGAAAAAATCCTTCTATCCATTGTTAAGGCAGTAATCATTGTGCATAGTTGTATTTTTCCTGAGAAACAGGACCAAAGCAGAAAAACTGATTTTCGTTTGGTGCATGTACCAAATAAAGGCATTGAGCAACTACTTTTGTTAAAAGCAGAAAATGTTAAAAGAAGGAAAGCAGCAATCTCTAAAGCAACACCGAATAACACAGAGACAATGCAAAGCAAATATCTGAACATGGATTATCACTCTAATGACGTTGTCAGAATTTCATTGATTAAAAGAAAGAGTGAATCTTCTCTCCATGGAGCAATATGCTGTTTGGAAAGACAAACAGCCAGTCTTCTTATTACTCAGGGAAACAAAGGTTTGAGAAGAATAAAAACTTATGGTATTTCTAGTGATGAACATAAAGATCCTGACAAAACTTGCCTATCTTTGGAAGATCAGTTTAAAATCAACCCAACTTCAGTACACACAGGTTTGAGTTTGCATCATGCCACCAACAATATAGTGAAGCAATGAAACCATTTCAGAGGCAGATGTCAAGGTAAAGCGACAGGATGTGATTTCACCAAAGCTAAATTAGCTGAAAGGCTGATGGAATTGACCATTGCCTCTATACCTATCAGGTCTTTCTGAAAGGCAGTCCTGGACAAACCTTGAGATGGCACCATTGGTACACTGCATCAATGGATGAAGGACACAAGTTTGAAGAAATATTTGCAGGACAGCAGTCTCTGCATGTGCTTGACTCTGGAATGACTACTGCATCTGTCAACAAGATCAATAAAACAATCAAATCTTGTCAGGGATGAAGATTATCTCCCCTGTAAAAGCAATGAATAGTATTTTGTGACATGCAAGGTTTGTTCCAAAAGAGAACATTTGGCTAAAATGTGCAAGAAGTCCAATTGCTCAGAGAAAACCAAAGAGCACAAGAGTTCTCTATGGCAAGCAAGCAAATTACCAATTCCAAGAGGTAACTACAATGTTACAGCTTACAGACAGCAGTCAGAAAGCACATGATCAATTTGACACACCACATGGATGCGGTCAGAAAACGGAGTCCTTTATCTCTGTCTAATTCTCCAAAAGGAACTGACAACATGCACTACATGCTGAGATGGACACTCGAGCAAGTACCAATATCATCCCTTTACTTACCTGACAAAGGATGTGCTCAGGAAACTGGCATAGTGTGGTACAGTCCACACACGATAAGCTAACGACTTAGAACAGGTATGACATCTGGAACATTAGCGTTATCCATGTTAAATTTCCAAATGACTTCTCAGGATAGGCACTTGAAACCTTTCACAGGTATCATTTCCATGTCTACAATGTCTATTTGAGAAGATCGAATATCAATGTAAAGTATAAAGCAGACTCATAACTGGCTATTCCCAACGATTTTGGCCAACTTTGAAATTTTGCTAAAAAATAAACAAAGATTTTCTTGACCTAAAGTAGTTATGATCAAATCTGAAATTGGAGGTATTCATGATGAGCATGGCAAATTCAGCAAGCCATGTCTTTACATCCAGCTGCAACAGTTCAAGAAGCTCACCATCGATGTGTGGCCCAAAAATATGCAATGTGTCTTTTGAGCAAACACATCCTTCCTGGTCATTCAGAAGTGAGCTCAGATATTCTAAAAAATTGATCATTTATTGGGCACAAGACAACCATTTGGCCCATCTACACCAATTGCCTTTAGAGCAATCCAGTCAATCCCATTCCTCTCCATTTAGGCCTTTGGAAGTTTCAATTCACTTAATTTTTTTATTTTGAAAATAGTATAGTTTGTCATTGATATTCAATTTCAACACAGCATAAAAGCTCAGAGTTGACTAAATTGGTGTTCCAGGGTAAATAATGTTTAACTTATGAATTAAATAAATCAATGCCTGTATTTAATAATTCGTCTGGAAAAGGTGTAGTGCTTGAAGCTAATGCAGTGCTCATCTTTAAACAGGGCGACCGAAGAGATATAATTCGTTACTAGGAATTATAGACCATTCAGTTTAATATCAGTGATAAGAAAAATAATTGTCTCTTCGCTAACCGGTAAAATAGAAGAATATCTGGAAACATAAATGTAGCAATGAATAGTCGGTATGGATTTCAAAAGGGAAAATTATCATTTGGAAGGTGTGAATTTAAATGGGACAGAGGAAGAAAAGGACTTGCGAGGATCTAATGCCAACATGATACAACAGTTCACACAGTTTAGCCAATCCATATAAAAAAAATTAACCAAGTGCCTGTGTCAAACCCTGGTTTGACCAGACATGGAGTACTCGTCCTGGCAGTAGGAAAAGGATTTAAAACAAGTGCAGAGACGTTTTACCCATGCCAGAAATGTGTGGCTGTATCAGGAATGGATTGACAATCTGTGACACTTTTCTCTTATAAAAAGGCGGCTGTGTGGTGACCTCGTTGAGGTCTTTAAAATTAAGACAAATTTTGAGAGGACACAGTGAAAGTCCATATCACCGAGAAATCCAAAAGGAAATGTAAAGAAACTTGTTCCCTTGCGGTTTCAAGTTTCAGATAGTCATCACCCTCTGGGGAATGATTGAAGTGAATAGTAAAGATGCATTTAATGGGAAACTAGGCAAGCATTAGAGGGGGAAGGGAGCCAATGGTTATCATTGTAGGTTCAGATGAGGAAAGAAAGTAAGTGCAGGATAAAACATGACATTGTTGGACAGAATGGCCTATTTCTATCTCTTATGTCCTATGGAATTGGATAAGTAAATGTAGGATGAAACTAGCATCAAATAACGCAATTTTAAGTTATAGCTGCTGCAAAACAGCTCAAGTGTTAAAATACTATTCCATTACTGTCGACACGATGCACAGATGTTGAAAGAATGTTGTCTTGTGTGATAGGGTTCAGCTGGCTAATGTGTTTCACCATTTTCACGGGGGAATCAGCACCTGATCATTGTAGCAGCCTAATGCTTTCCAGCACATCTTAAAACATTATTTGTGTAAAGCTTTCTGATCCTAAATATATTATTTATTCATTGGTTTAAGAGAAATCATAATTAATTGGGAAGCATAATTTTTACCATTCTATTTCTTTCATTCTGTGTCATTAAACTTTACGCACTCTGCAGCCTTCGGTTCAAGCAAGGAACATAGATTTAAGCTGCATACTGTTCTGACAGACTACTTACAATGCTTATAATGCAGATTTTGGCAAAAGCCCAGCTCACTCTCTGTCTATGTTTGGATATGGAAGCTGCCTCCTTCACCTGATCTATTTTTATGGGATTTTGTGAAGTATTAACTGACTTAGTCCCCACTTCTGGTATTCTGAATGCTTTGATCTGGTTTAGTCACTGATGTCATTGATTAATATTTATATGAATGATATATTAATAACATGTTGCATAATGTTAATTATCACATTTTACTGGAATAAATGCAAATGCTAATATGAAAACGTGGACCTGAGAATGTGTAATGAAAATGCGTCTCCATCGTGCCAGTCAGCATTTTTGCGTGATGCTTGATGAAAAAAGTTAATGGAGGAAGATAATGCAACTGGGAGGTTCGTATCGTGCTGCTTTCCAAGCTGGAGTTTATTACAGCTCAGGGTAAAAGCTCCTTAAGTGCATGACAAACAAACCAACTGAATTTGTGAGCTTAGTGGCATAGTGAGGTGAGCAGTGACAAACTAAGCCTTCATTCCCTGCTGCTTTGGTACTGAGTGTCCTAGCCAACACATACAAGCCTTTCAACAATAGAGTTTTTCTTTCATGCATACATGAAGTTCAGCTGCACTTTGCCATGGCAATGCTGCCTTACATACAACTAGAGTGTGGGAATTGCAGAGATTATGTTAAGGCACCTAAAAGACCAGAGAATTTAGTTTTGCTGTGCTCATTTCAGAAAATAGGAGTACTGAGCAAAACCTTGGGATGAAATATTAAATTAATAAGCGGCTTTATCAGAAATTTCTTAAACCCAGTTGTGCTACTTATTTCTGGTGCGTCAGTATTAATTGCTAAATTAAAGCTGACAATTAACAGTGACAGGCTCTTCTGATATGTTTTCTTTGGAAAACCTGACTCTTCTTTGATCTATGTAAAACTTATTACACTTTAATGCTTCTCCAAAACAATGGATAAACAATGGATTTTAGTTTATAGGAGACTTGGAAACAGCTTCTGTGTTGTCTAAGCTAGGCAAAAGATTGTGGAAAATTCAAATATTAATGTGTGCTTCCAACAGCTGTAGGTAAGGGAACCCTCACTGATTCAGGTTTCCCCTGAAGCCAATTGTCCTTACTGTCAACTCTTAAGTTCAGAAGGTCAAACTTTAAAAATTCCTGCCTATGTGAGAGACAGCTTTTCACAAACAAACTCACTTAACTACTTGGTGAGTGCCCAGCTGATGATGTCATAGCAGCAGAGAGACCTACAGCATGGAAACAGACCCTTCGGTCTAACAGATATCCAAAATTATTCTAGTCCCATTTGCCAGCATTTGGTCCATATCCCTCTAAACCCTTCCTATTTGTGTCTCCATCCAGGTGCCTTTTAAATGTTGTAATTGCACCAGCCTCCACCACTTCCTGTGGCAGCTCCTTCCACATACAAACCACTTTGCATGAAAAAATTTTCCCTTCAGTCCCTTTTAAATCTTTCCCCTCTGACCTTAAACCTATGCTCTGTCATTTTGAACTCTATTGACCTGGAAAAAAGATCTTGGCTATTCATCCTATTCATGCCCTTCATGATTTTATAAACCTTTATAAGGTCACCCTTCAGCTTTTAACTTTTTTTTATTTCAAAAATATACTTTATTCATAAATGATTTGATGGTCTGTACATTTGATCATGCCATACATATGTCCATATTTACAAACACAGATTCGTATTTATCAATGTCATTTACAATCCTGTGCATTTCTCAATCTTGTACATATATTTGGCTGAGGCATCAGCAGAGCCCAAAAAAACGTCCGTATGGGCCCCCTGTTCTTCTTTAGGCAGGCCGATCTTACACGGTGGTCTTTCCCCACCGCGCCTTGGCGGCAGCTGCCCCAAGCTTCAGCGCGTCCCTCAACACGTAGTCTTGGACCTTGGAATGTGCCAGTCTGCAACACTCGGTCGGGGTCAACTCCTTCAGCTGGAAGATCAACAGGTTTCGGACCGCCCAGAGAGCGTCCTTCACCGAGTTGATGATCCTCCAGGCGCAGTTAATGTTCGTCTCGGTGTGAGTCCCGGGGAACAGGCCGTAGAGCACGGAGTCCCGCGTCACGGCGCTGCTCGGGACGAACCTCGACAAGCACCACTGCATTCCTCTCCAGACTTCCTCTGCATAGGCACATTCCAGAAGGAAGTGTGTGACAGTCTCGTCCCCCCCGCAGCCACTTCGAGGGCAGCGTGCGGTGCGGCAGAGAGTCCGGGCGTGCATAAAGGATCTCACAGGCAGAGCCCTTCTCACCACCAGCCAAGCCACGTCTTGGTGCTTGTTGGAAAGTTCTGGCGATGAGGCATTCTGCCAAATGACTTTGACAGTCTGCTCAGGGAACCGCTCGACAGGATCCGCCCTCTCCTTTTCCCGAAGGGTCTCAAGGACGCTTCGTGCTGACCACTTCCTGATGGACTTGTGGTCAAAGGTGTTTTTCCTCATAAATTTCTCCACGAAGGACAGGTGATACGGAACGGTCCAACTACTCGGAGCGTTCCGCGGCAGCGAGGCCAGGCCCATCCTTCGCAACACCGGGGACAGGTAGAACCTCAGTACGTAGTGACACTTGGTGTTTGCGTACCGGGGATCCACGCACAGCTTGATGCAGCCACACACAAAGGTGGCCATCAGGGTGAGGGTGGCATTGGGCGTGTTTTTTCCCCCATTGCACCGGTCTTTGGGTATTTGGTTCGGGGGGGCTGGGGCGTGCGCCAAGACCTGGGAGGAGCGGATCAGGAAGATGAGACAGAAACTAGGCAGATGGGGGCAACGGTCGCTCTCCATCGCGGGAAAAAACCTGGTCATCAGATGTGAGGTACTCTCAGTATTGCTATATGTCTGGCCTATCCCCAGGACCTGTGCCGCCGCAGTCACCCGGGCCATCTTCCAATTCATTTGGAGATCAAAGATGGACCGGGTCCGAAGAGACTCTATGTACCCTTCAGCTTTTAACACTCAAGGGAAAATAGCCCCAGCATATTCAGCATCGGTCTTGCTCAAATCCTCCAACCCTGGCAACATCCTTGTAAATCACTTCAGCAACGTTTCAAGTTTAACAACATCTTTCTAAAAGCAGGGAGACCAAATTGAATGCAGTATTCCAGAAGTGGTCGAACCAATGTCTAAGGAATATTTTTATAAACTACCAAAATAATATGCAAAAGAAAATAGCAACATGCAGATCAACATTACACTATTGAACAGGAATAAATGCTTATAAATTCACAGGGGAAGATCATGAGAATGAAAGTAGTGTAATGTAGTGAACCAGCATAGGAGTAAGGGATGAATGGCTTCCCTGTGTTTTGGACATTTTAATTCTAAGATAAAATTCTGCAAAAGTAAAAATAAAATTATGCAGGATAAAATATTTTCTCCAATTATGTTGCAACGTTAAACATATGGAATCTGACCTCAATCGATAATATGTGTCCTACTGTGTCTAAGAGCTTTATCTATCATTAAATTCCCAGTAATGTCATTGTTCTGTTTGAAATTCATTATGTTTATATTTTGTTTTTTGCAGAATGATCATCAGTGGAGTCCTGACTCTAATCCTTAGTTGGGGATCCCTGGGTCTGGATATCTCTGCAGCTGTGGTAAGTGATTGACCTTTCCTGTTGTCTGTGGAATTTCTAGTAAGTGAATATTGGGTAGAAAATGGTACATGCAAAACAGGAGTAATTTTGTAGAAACTAAGAGTTTAGATGTTAGTGCATTGTGCACTTTTTTTTTGGAATCCCAGCCTGTTTTGAAAATGGGTGGTGAGGAGATGGGAGACAGCATCAGGAGAGGAAATTCTGATATTTTCGCATTGTTACAAAACCTTCCTAATGGAAAGTGTACATTGCACATGGATCAAGCAGGAAGGTAATTGAAGCAGTGAATTGGCCAATTGATGGTAGTTTAGACCTTGGTTGAAGTCCCACCTCCTCCAGAGGTGTGTCATAACCTATCTGAACAGGTTGATCAAAAATAGTTTTCGGGGGTTTTTCAATTTCGCTCATGGTACAAGAGAACCATGGGGTTTCAGAGACTCACTTGTTTAAAGAAAGCAACGAGGAAACAGATGCTTGCTGTTGAGGACCTCCACTACACATTGAGTGAGTCAGTATGGTGTGCCAGGGAGGATGGAACACTAAACAACGCCTGGAAGGGGATGTTGGTGGAGATTCTAACACTACATGTGCATGCTGCATAAATGCCATAGTGGTAATGCCATTTGAGTAGAAGAAACACAGTCTCACAGATTGGCCTCTCTGTATGCCATTTGTTAACTGACAGCCTGGCTACATAATTGTCTGGCTGCAGGGCAATTATGTAGCTGGCCAATTCCTTCCCACTTTCAGTCTTGATACCAGGACCTGTGATAAAATCAAGAACAGTGGGTGCTGGAAATCTGAAATTGTTGGGTAAACTGAGTGGGTCTGGCAGCATCTGTGGAGAGAAAGCAGAATTAACATTTTGAATCCAATGACCCTTCTTCAGAAGTGTTCAGGATTGTAAAGAAAGCAGGAAAAAATACTTAAACAAGAACTTAGGAAAGCTAAAAGGGGCTGTGAAATGTCCTTGGCAAGTAGGATTGAGGGTAATCCCAAGGCATTTTATATCTACATTAGTAGCAAGAGGATAACAAGGGAAAGGGTAAGTCCACTCAAGGACAACAAAATGAATTAATGTGTGGAGCAAAAGGAAGTGGGTGAGGTCCTTAGTAAGCCTTTTGAATCAGTATTCACCAAGGACAGGGACATGGATGATGGTCAGATTAGGGAGGGGTATATTGATATTCTGGGGCATGTTGATACGAAGAAGGTGTTGATTGTCTTGAAAAACATTAAGATAGCTAAATCCCCAGGGCCTGATAGGATTTGTCCCAGGATACTAAGGGAGGCAAGAGAGGAGATTGCTGGGGCCCTGATAGGGGTCTTTGTATACTCTTCAGTCACAGGTGAGGTCACTGAAGACTGGAGAATATCCATTGTTTTTCCTTTAATTAAGAAAGGCAACAGGCATGATCCAGGAAATTATAGCTGGTAAGGAAACCATTGGAGAAGATCCTTAGAGACAGGACTTCCTTGCATTCGGAAAATAGTCAGCTTGTTAGGGATAGTTATCATGGCTTTATGCGAGGGAGCTCTTGTCTTACAAATTTGATTGAGTTTTTTGAGTAAGTGACGAAGATGATTGATGTGCGTAGCGCAGTGGATGTTGTCTACATGGACATTACTAAAGCATTTGACAAGGTCTCTCCTTGGTATCTGAACCAGAAGATTAAGTCATGTGGTTGGTAAGTGGTAAGTTGGACACAAAAGTGGCTTGGGTGTAGAAGACGGAGAGTGGCTGAGAAGAGGTGTCTTTCTGACTTGAGGTCTGACCAGTGACGTTTCGCAAGGATCAGTGCTGGGACCTCCATTATTTGTAATATGTATTAATGATTTGAATGAAAATGTAGGTGGTCTGATTAGTAAGTTTGCAGAATACATGAACATTGGTAGAGTTGGGGATTGTAAGGAAGGTTATTAAAGCATATAGCAGTTGGAAAGCTGGGTGGAGAAATGGTAGATGGAATTTAATATGGACAAGTGTGAGGTGATGTAATTTGGGAAGTCAAATGTAAGAGGAAAATGTACAGTACAAGGGAGGAACCTTCTGTATATTAATATACAGAGAGATCTTGGGGTGCAAGTCCATGCTTCCCTGAAAGGGGCAACAAAAGTGGTAAAGAAGGAATATAGTATGCTTGCCTTTACTGGTCAGGGCAATGAGTATAAAAGTTCATCAGCCATACAGCAACTGTAGATTGAAACTGTAGTTAAGCCACATGGAGTATTGTGTGCAGTCTGGTCACCACACTTTAAGAAAGATGTGGAGACTTTGGACAGGGTGGGAAAGAGGTTTACCAGAATGTTGCCTGAATTGGAGTATTAGCTATTAGGTTAGATTGGACAGACTTGGATAGTTTTCGCTAGAGCATCAGAAGCTGAGGGGCGACCTGATATAATCATATAAAATTATGAGAGGCATGGATAGGGTGGATAGTCAGAAACTTTTTCCTAGAGTGGAAATGTCAAATACGAGGGGGCATAATGTGAGAGGGGAAAGTTTAAAGGAGATGTGTAAGGCAGGTCTTTCTTACAGAGGGTTCTGTGTGCCTGGGACAAGCTGCCAGGGGGGATAGTAGAAGCAGATATGATGCCAATATTTAAGAGACAGACACATGAACAGGCAGATAATAAAAGGGTTCTAACCATATGCAGGCAGATGTGACTAGTTTGGAATGGATCATGGTCAGCGCAGACATGTTGTGCCAAAGGTCCTATTCCTGTACTGTGCTGTTATACGTTCCATGTAAGAAAATGTGTTTTGCCTTGCCCATACCATGTATCTGCACATACGTTTTTAATAATTTAATTCCTTACAGAAGGGAACATATAACTCCTCCTACTTGCCCCTCAATGATTCCTGCCTGACAGCTGGCAGCTACACAAAAGCTGACAGTGTAGCTTTTTAATGTTTGGCTTTCTGTTCCATCCTGAATAAAAGTGCCTGCTTCCTTTTCACCTTCCAGACAGTTACTACAATTCAAAAGGCTATTGATGTCAAATCAGATTCATTAGCTTCCCTGCTCCCAAGGCTTCACAAAATGATGTGATCAGCAGTGAACTCAGTCTACAGAAACTATCACGACAATGCTGGAAATAGTTGATTTAATTTGACAGCTCTTCAGACTACAATGCACCTTGTAGGTTTGCATTTATTTTGGAGAATAACTCATGTGACCTGTAAATCCTCAAGACAAATTGCGCTTTAGATGAAAATCCATTTCAGATCCTTTTCAGGTATTCATGTTCTAGTTTTTTTATGCTAATGTTGCTGGTTTTAAGTCATGCAGATTTAATGCCTTTGAATGGAATGTATTTGATGGAATTGAAACTGAAATTGATGATCAAAATACAGGCCACAGACCAAAGCTGGGTTTATTACGGTTCAGGTTGTTCAGTTTTATGACAGAGTTTTACTGGTTTCACTTTCTTTTGTTAAAAAATTGAAAAAGCCAAGCTCTGAGGTAACGTATCAAGCATGGCACCAATGCAGCGAGAGGGAGAAATTGACTAATTTGAATTCTTTTGATGCTTATGCACATCTGATGGATTTGATCTGTAAGCGATGTGCTTTTCAGTCAAACACCTTCCAGGCATCTACAGTCCAGCTACAAATGGAGAACAGCAGCTAAAGTGAAGTTTATTATGGCTTCAGCACTATTCACAGTGCTTCGAGGAAAGGAGCTGAGAAGGGGTCACCGTGATTCATTGACTTGACTGTCTGGTTAACCCCATTTGTACTTAGAAATTTATAGGGATCCAATTCAGGAGGTAACAATACTCTGGGTCCTGGCTTCAGATTGCAGGCACACTTAAGCCAAAGTAATTAGTGGTAACTGAAAGCTCATAAATCCACTAAGCAATTCAGGAACTGGTGAGCCGGATGCTTTCACAAGGAGTAGTTGAGGTGAATAGAAACAAATGAAAGGCTTGTATTACATGTTTTTCATGAGCACCTGACATTTCAAATCCTTTTACAATCAATGAAGTACCTTTTGAAGTATAGACGCTGTTGTAATGTAGGAAATGCAGCAGCTACCTTGAACTCAGCAAGCAGCAATGTGATAAAGACCAGAAAACCTGTTTTTGTGATATTGATTGAGGGATAAATTTTGGCCAGGGCACCAGAGATAATTCCCGTGTTCTTTAAACCAGTGCCATGAAATCTTTAACACCCACTTCCATTTGTAATTGGGATCTTAGCTTAACATCCCAACCAAAAGACAGTGATGCACACCCCCATTATTACACTGGAGTCTCTGGTCGGAGTGGGGCTTGAACTTGGAATCTTGCGACCCGGAGGGCATAAATGCATTTAGGGGGAAGCTACATAAATAAGTATGAGGGATATAGAAATGGGAACCACTGCAAATGGGCAAGTGTTATGAGAGGTGGCTAGATGCTTGGCAGATGGAGAGTGAGGAGGCTGAGGGGAGCCTCACCTCTCACTCAGTATCTCCATTCCTAGTGAATCTTCATCAGTGCAAGTAAATTTAACAGTTATGAGCAATCAATTCAGCTGAAAGTATTGGTGTGCCATGGTATTGGTGCTTCATTGAAGTGTGCCTTGATACTGAAAAGGTTGAGAGCCTCTGTTTTATGCTTTAAATACAATGTGGCTGCTGGAAAAAGGAGCTGATTGCTCTACTTGCAATTAAACAGAAACAAATTCCTCAAAAAAGCAGTAGCAGATAAGCTTCCTTTTGTTGCTTGTGTCTTTCAAAAGAGTACGTGGTTTATCCTAGGCTTTGTTTCAGGAATGAAAGGAAAACCAAATTTGGAACACGAGTGACCCAGGCCCTGAACAACTTGTTTTGAAAATATGAGCCACCCTGCCCCCTATAGGCAACCGCCTATTGAAGGACTTTGCTGCAGATAGTGCAGCAACAATGATAACACATCCCAAACTAAATAGTTGTCGCTCTTCTACATATCTTCCTTGTCCCTGACACCCTTTTTCTCTACTGAGTGAGTTGCAATTGCAGTTGTCTGTAAGATGTAGGTGCAGCTCTTTGGATAAAACTTACTTCAAGTTCCTGTAGATATCATTGCTTAATTGGTGCTTATTTAAATAAAAACATTTTTCTTAATCTTGCAAGTTGGAAATTGACAACATTTTATCAGTCAAGATTATCTTTCAACACTATTCACAAACATTTCATGGTTTGTTTTTACTTGTTTCTGGAGTCTGTTTTCATCCAAATAGCCTTAAATGACAATCAAGAAAGGAATTCATAGAAGATTAAAGGGATTATTTTGTAACTGTACATTTTGTGACCATGTAGAAGTTACAAATGTACATACAGTAAGCTGGACAAACAAGTTCAATTCTGGCTCAAGGTGAAGAATTATGTTCTTCATATTCCTAATGCACTTCATTATATATTTATATTTTACTCCACGTAAAATTGGGCATTCAGCCGAAATAGCACTGCAGACAGCAGATCAAATTCAAGGTTTTAAAATAATGAAACATTGAGTGCTAAATTGTGATTTATTCCAGATTTATAACAGCTTTTATTAATACCATCAGATAAATGGTAACAATTTTCTGCAATTCATTCAGTAAGAATGAGCACTAAAAAAATTACATTCACTTGAATGTATTTAGTTCAGTTGAAGTCCTTCAGATATTCTTTGCAACTTTCTGTATTGACACAAAATGATTTGCTTTGATTTGTTCCATATCCCACCTACAGCCCTGTCAGCTGCTCAATCTGATAAACAGATTACTGCCAGGAGTTGAAGTCAATTCATTGATTGAATCTATGTTGGTCAGTGAAAGTCAATTGTTTGATTTGCATTTCAGCCAGTCCCTCTCTCTCTGGGCTGTCTACACTTTCTAAATGGATTAGGATGTGATGGCATTGTGATCTGTAAATGCACCTCTGAAATGTAAATCTGTTCATTAAGTGTTAATTAATATTTTTACGGTTTCTGAGAGCTGGATTTTAAAAGATAATGCCTTTTCCCTCCATCATTATTTTAGTTCCCTTTCATGGTCTATTGATATGAATTCTACTCAATCTTATTCAACTAAAATAGCTGATTCCTCACTACTGATCGATTCTGCAGCTTTTCGAAATATGTATACTTTCTGTCACATCATACAAGGAAACTATTTTTGTAATAGGCAAAATAGATTTTGAAAATGTCATTGGTCAATGATTTTCATGTTAATTCTGTTGTGGTTTATCGATCAGTTTCTTTGCATTCTTGTCTTTCTGTTCCTTCCATTCTTTCTTGCCCTTTTTTCTACAGCTACTTCCCTACTGTTACGAAGCTTATGAATGACTCTCTCACATGTTAGAGTTGATCTTTCTCTGCACCTTCTCTGTAGCTGTAACACAATATTCTACATTTTGTTCTATTACCCTGATGTTGTTAAGTAAGTTATGATTTGTCTGGTTCGCATGCAAAACAATAGGATGATGAGAATAGAATCCCTACAGTGTGGAAACAGGCCACACCAACTCTCTGAAAAGCATCCCACCCAGACTCATCCCGCCCCCCCCCCCCCCATCCTACTTCCCACAGATAATTCACTCAATTTTACACAGCCCTGGACACAAGGGCAATTTAGCATGGCCAATCCACCTAACTTGCACATCTTTTGGACTGTGGGAGGAAACCAGAGCGCCTAAAGGAAACTCACGCAGACACAAGGAGAATGTGTAAACTCCAGCCAGACAGTCACCCAAGGGTGGAATCAACCTGGGTCTCTGGTGTTGTGAAGCAGCAGTGCTAATCACTGAGTCACTCCATAAATAAAGGCTGATACATTTTGCCAAAATTTGGGATTAAACCACAGACCTTTAGATCTGCAGTCTAGCGGTCTTATCAACTGAGCTATTTCAGCTGGTGATACATTGCACTGTGTTTCAAAGCATTTGACGAAAAATCAAATCAAATCTTTCCTTCCTTTTTCCTTCTCTTCCAACTCCTCTTTGGCATGAATAATAAATATACACGTAGGCAGTTTCAATGTTGTGTGTGTGAGAGTCTCAACTCTGGCGCAAGAGTTAAAGTTTATTTTCAAAATGCGTGCGATGCATACATTTTCCATGTATAGATTTTAAGCTTTAAAACGTTTGGAAACATAATTTTAAAAAGTGTATATCTCAGCATTTAGGCTGACTCAGCTTATGTGAGAACTCATTTCTTTTTCCAAGCAAAAAAAAAATGTCTTTGCATATCACTATTTTATAAGCCTAACTCCCTTTTTGGTTACAAAATGTTACATTTACTTTAGTAGTTGGCCTCAAGTTCGTCAACTTGTGTGTTCAAGCAAACAACATGGTGTTTTGCGAAAAAGACGTGTGAGTTTTAAGGTACACTCACGTGGGGCATACTGCTAAAAAATCAAAAGAACTGGAAATCAGAAACAAAAACAGAAATTGCTGTTAAAACGCCAGTTCTGAAAAAGGGCCACTGGACCTGAAATGTTAACTCTGATTTCTCTCCACACATGCTGCCAGACCTGCTGGGCTTTTCCAGCAATTTCTGTTTTGTTGTTGGTGGAGCATACGGTATGTGGCATGGTGAGCGACAAATAGAAATCTGTCCTCCAACCAAATGAATGGAGTACAAAGATGCTGTCAAGCTAATAGTTGTAATATTTGCAAACTCAAACAATAATTGTGTAGCAGTGAGGGAACTCAGTGCGGTGAAAAACTGATAAGAAGAATCCACTCCGAAGAAGATTCCCAGGTCCAAATGCACCATGCTAACAGGGAGCAGCCCAGTGTCCTGATGTTGAGAAGGATGTGTCAAAAATCATGAGAATGGATACATCCTCACCAGAAATGGAATATATATATATACAATATATGCAGGTAAGTGTGCCAAATCAAACTCTCAATCCAGCAATTTTTTTTTTGCAGCAATCTGAAATACATATTTCAGACCAACAGCTTGTTGATGTAGCTGTTTTATAAACTAAAGCAAGTGATATTGCAACAAAAGATCAAGATTGAGCAAAAAGGCTTCGATGACAACAACATTGGTTTCCAGTGGTTCATCAGAAGCAATAAAAATGCAAGCATTCACTAAGTCAGATTGACAACATGGATGAAACAGCTCTGAATTTTGATATGCTCAGAGTTCCCAACTGTGGAGCAGCAACGGTCAAAAATAGTTCTAGCAGCACAACACAAATAGACAAAATTCATTGTAATGCAAGCCTGCATGGGTAATAGAAATAAAATCAAAGCATATGGTAATTTTCCAACTTAAAACAATGTACAGTAAAACATCAAGTTCCTTGCAGGTGTTTTTGTGCATTTTCATGACATTGATTTGATGGAAAAGGATGGAGTAAGTTATAGATCGATAATGTGTGGAAAATGCATCCCGGTGGCTTAGATAGAGTGCAAAGAATTAATGTTGGACATGGCCAGATCACACATAACTGATGAGGTCAGGATGTGCTTGCAATGAACTAACGTCCACATTACAGTTATAACAGGTGTTATGATTGTAGTGAAAAGCACCATCAATATACAACTTTCATCATTTAACACTCGAGACAACATGGACTAAGAGTGATTCTGAAAAGGATGCTCCTGAGTTAAAATAATGGTTGTGATCATCTGACAAGCCAAGGCAGTGCATGTGGATTATGAAACTGGCTGCCTCAGATTTACCATCTTGAATACAAGGCACTGAAAATTAATGATGCATCAAGAAATTTTCATCTCTTGTTCACACTTGGATGATAGATTCACACTTTGAGAGACAAAAGTTGCCTAAAAGTATCCAGCTTGAAATGAAACAGAGTATCACAGCAGCCTTTAAAATCAAATTGAGATAAAACAATCTGGGCTTGTAGTAACATAGATACTAGAAGCCCTTCTTTCTCTTTCAGTCTCATTCTTGGAAACCAGCATTGGTGGAAAACAATCATTCACTGAGAACTCTATAATGCAAACTCCGCCTTTACTAAAGCAATAGGACAACAGCTGAATATTTTTTGATTTAATTTATTATTATTATTACATTTACCTAGGTACAGTGAAAAGTTTTGTTTTGCGTGGAGCCCAAGTAGATCTTTACTAACAAGGTGAATAATCAAGTCAAAATTAAATTTAATATTGCACTCGAGTCTTTTCAGTGCTGCAACCCTAGAGACTCTCAAGATATGTGATTGCATTTGTCTTTACTTTCCTGTCTGCACCAGACACCATTCTTCCTATGCAAACTTCCCTTTGTGAGCTAATTACTTGTATTTGTGTGCTTACCTTTCACATCATATTTTGTTATTTTTTCAGAATACTATTAAAACTGAACTGTTTTTCACTGAAGAAAACCTTAGAGTTGCCTCATCTTCATTTTTGATGATTTGCTGAGTTTCATTGAAGTGTTGGCAGCTGCATGCTTCTAAAGAAAATGAAAATACAACATTGTGACCACCCATGTGACTGAAGCTGTGACCCCTCCTCACTGGTTGTAACACTGGACATCTAATATAAATAATTGCATATGTGCTTCAACAAGCAATTCAAGGATCATGTTTGTGCCTGAAGGAAGAGGTGGATGGTTGGCAGACAAGAAATCTTCACAAAGAGTGGATATATAGACGCTGCCCTGTTTAAAGTTTTGTATGGTTTCATTATCAAATACTGGGATGTTATTAGGGCATCAAGTTTCATTAATGCGTTCGAAAAATGTAGAATATCCAATTCAATGGATGGAGAGAAATGAACTCACTAAAAGTGATCCAGAGAGTGATCCTGATGATTATGCCTTAACCAAAGTATTTTGGAATGTTTTTACTCAAAGGGTGGCATGGTGGCTCAGTGGTTAGCACTGCTGCCTCACGGTGCCAGGGACCTGGGTTCAATTCCCACCTCAGGTGACCATCTGTGTGAAGTTTGCACATTCTCCCTGTGTCTGCATGGGTTTCCTCTGAGTGCTCTGGTTTCCTCCCACAATCCAAAGACGTGCAGGTCAGGTGAATTGACCATGCTAAGTTGCAACATAGTGTTGGGTGCATTAGTCAGGGGTAAATATAACGTGGGGGATTGGGTCTGGGTGGGTTGCTCTTTGGAGGGTCGGTGTGGACTTGTTGAGCTGAAGGGCCTGTTTCCATACTGTAGGGAATTTAATCTAAACATGAGGAGGCAGATTTAGAACACATTTTTAAAACACCTGCAATGGTTTGATAACATTTAGCAAAGTTAGCCCTAATTATTTTTCCTTCTTTTTTCCTGATGTGAACAGCCTCATTATAATTTTTAACTTTCACATTTCAGGGGATCAGTGATTTCTGCGTGGCTCCAGACAAGTTCATCATGAACATGACACGGAATAAAGTTAGCTCAGGTAAACTTCCACGCCCTTCAAAAGTATTATACATCTTTTCTCTTCCCCTTCCTTCCCTCAAAGTTGGCAACTGATATGGGAAAACAGTTCTACAAATCAATCACTCTTTAATTCCATTGTTTAAGTCATTCCATGTGACCTCAGGCAGGGAGTGATAACTCTTCATTCGTGAGGACCAGGATGATGGCTCAATCAAAGTTTCCTGGGATTGTCCTGAAGGATAGCTCTCTGATCACCCGTCCCCGTCCCCCACCCAAATCTAAAGTGTGGTCTTGCCAGATTTCCATTAGACCTCAATTTCTCCAGGAAGCAATGGAAAATCTGTGCATTCATGGTCCCAGCCAGTGCAACATGTAAACATAGGAACAAACCCAACAGCCACAAGGGAGAACCGGCTGGTACTGTGCTCCAAGAGTTGTCAGACTTCAGCAGGTGGCTGGTTGGGCTTGTGTGGGTGGGTCAGGTCTGACAGCAGCACCCACAGGCCCAAGTCCAGGCTTCAGCCTTCTATGTGCCTGAGGGGGCAGGGGGCTCAGGGCAGACCAAGTGGTCAAGAGGGATCCAGGTTTTGGGGGAAGAGCTGGTAGCTTTTACATAGGCCCAACCTTGGAATGTGTCCAAGCAAGCCTGAAAGAGGCGGAGTTAGCCTTCCAACCAGGTTTGAGCGTTCTGGACAGGGGATTCTGAGCATTCTGTAGGGGGAGGGCAGTTGGACACTACATTGTGAGTTGGGGGAGCAGCAAAGAAAATAGCTCAGCTCTTCAAGTAGAAGAATTTCAACAGAGCAGAACTTGCAGTCTCAATGGGTCAGAGGGATCAAAATGGTAGTAAGGAGCATAACATGGAAAATGTTCTGATAGTTGTAGTCTTTAAGCTGAGCAGCTTATTTTGAACTTTATGACCCTATAAAGGGGTAAGTGTGTTGTGCATTGTTGCCTGGAAGCTTCAAGCCAAGGTTCCCTACATTCCTTTGACCTTGCCAGTCCTGCCTTCCGCCCCACACCCTTCACCTTCCCTCCCACACAGCCACTCACCTTTGCAAAGCTCTCCATAACTTTGGTAACAGTGGGGATTACATGTTCATTTTTATTTCTCAGTAAAACAAATAGCAGTTTCCTCTCTGAACTAAAATGTCTCACCCCTGATCATGGTCTCAGTGAATCTTTTCTTATTATCTACACAGCCTCACTGTCTTTCCCAAAGCAAGATTACCAGATTGGACACGATATTACAACTAAAACCAATCCAATAATTTGTGAAAGTGTAATTCCTGTTTGCTTTTGTCCCTTCCACCATTATGTGTAAACATAGGAGTCTGTATCTTTTATCAATAGATTTAACAAATTGTTTTCCCAGTTGTTTCAAGTTTCATAGATTAGTGCACAAGCAGATAAATATGTCTGTTTGTCTTTGAAGTTGCCTACTTTCATCTTCATAATTTTGATACTTCACCTGATTGTCTCAAATGTTATTCATATATGAGAAAAAAATAAAGTTTACGACCATACGGCCTGGTGGTTCAGAGGTAAGCATGGCCGCCTTACAGCGCCAGGGACCTGGCTTTGATTCTAGCTTCGGGTGACTGTCTATGAGGAGTTGGCACATTCTCCATATTTCTGCATGGGTTTCCTGCCACAGTCCAAAGATGTGCCAGTTAGGTGGATTGGCCATGCTAAATTGCACATAGTATCCAAGAGTGTGCGGGCTAGGTGGATTAGCCATGGGAAATAGGCTTACAAGGATAGAGTACGGGGTGGGTCTGCATGGGATGCTCTTCAGAGTGTTGATGTGGACGCGATGGGCCAAATGGCCTGCTTCCACACTGTAGGGTTTCTATGATTCTAATAATGGCTTGAACACAAATTGTGCACAGCCTCATGTTTCTTTTTTGCTAAATAAAATGAAACCCAAACAATTCATCCATCTGCTGAAACTATAACTTTTAGATTTAGTTGTACATATATCAATAAACTGGCTTCAAAGCTGAACTTTCCACAAGAAGTTTGTACACAAGCACAGTTTCAACACATAATTCATGTTTTAGAGTTGGGCTGATGTTTATTCTTCTAACTGGTGTTTGTTTGTTTTGATTACAGATGTAGTACATTACTACCTGTATTGCAGCCACAGCATAAGTAACCCATTTCAACAGGTTTGCAATATTCTATATTGATATAAATTTTAGGAAATGAGATCAAATTAAGTGGTTAAGTAATATGTTCCAATCACACAAGTGAAGACTGAGTTCATCCTATTTTGTACGTCAGTATGTATAATTTGAAATTGTAAAAGGAGTGGGAGTAATGAGATGATACCTTTAAGAAAGCTGGCATAGGTGTGATGGGCTGAACAGCCTGTTTCCATATTGTAAGTTTCTGTGATGCCAGTTGTCGGTGGCACAGTGGTTAGCACTGCTGCCTCACAGCGCCTGAGACCCGGGTTCAATTTCCCGCCTCAGGCAATTGACTGTGTGGATTTTGCATGTTCTCCCCGTGTCTGCGTGGGTTTCGTCCGGGTGCTCCGGTTTCCTCCCACAGTCCAAAGATGTGCAGGTCAAGTGAATTGGCCATGCTAAATTGCCCGTAGTGTTAGGTAAGGGGTAAATGTAGGGGTATGGGTGGGTTGCGCTTCGGCGGGTCGGTGTGGACTTGTTGGGCCGAAGGGCCTGTTTCCACACTGTAATGTAATCTAATCTTTCATTGGCAGTAGATTTGAAATGGTGACAGGAAATGTGTATATGTGCTGTGATTCACAAGATATCACAATTATGTACAATAGGCTTTATGAACCAAAAGGACTTTACCTGCCCATTATGTTTATATCTGTTCAATTTGAAGCTTGATTTATTTTGGAAAGAGGTCAATTTTTCTATCATTAGCTGAGTTGTTCACATGAAAACATGAAACTATTACATGTAAAACTAAAAACTGAACATGGACATGGAAATTAAAAGAAGGAAGTGATTTTCGAAAAAAGTTCCGTTCAACACAATCTTTTCCCTTGTACAGATTCTCTCAGGTTTCCAACGATCTTTGACTGCTATGGAACGACAGATTCAAGGAATGATGTACATTGCTGTGCCAGTATTCCCTATGGCAAAGGTAAGAGATAAAATTTTATTTTGTAAAGCATTGATTGTGTTTCTCAGTCTTACTATGACTGAATCCTTGAACATGTTGTCATCTCCCAACTTAATTTAGGCTTATACCATGACTTAATTTTCTAGGTTATTCACTTATGACCTTGGTATAGATTCTCCTCTCTTAGTGACTTTTGGCAATTAACCACCCCCCAAGTTGAGCACTTCTCCCATGTGGTTCACCTGTTCCACTCTTACTGTCCACTCGTAACCAAAATATCACCTACAATGGCTTGTCTTGCTGTATGTATATTTTGCAATGTGCCTAGCTCTACCTCTATACTATTATAAGTGTTATGATACTTGGAGTTCCTTTGCTGAAATAGGCTAATTGCATTGGTTGCTACATGAACCAAAAGCTTCCTCAATTTACAGCAGAGATTGCTTATTCTATTAATGAACTAATTGAGCTATTGAGTAATTCCATATTGTTAGTTCTGATATTGAAAGTTTGGAACTCATGTATATTCCTCTTCAATCTAAAACATCCCATCCCTCCGTATGATCTCCGTGAATCTTGAGTAAAGGTAACTAGAAAGACATGAGGGTGGTGCTGGCCAGAGTTGATTGGAAGGGGAGCCTAGCAGGAAATACAATGGAGTCATTAAGTGTCTTTAAGAGTGAGATAGATGGATTCTTGATTGGTAAGGGGACAAGGGTTATAGGGAGGAGGCAGGAGAATTCAGTTGAGAAACAGATCAACCATGATAAAATGATGGAGCAGACATGATAAGTCAAATGACCTAATCCTTCTGCTATATCTAATGGTCCTATGGTCTAATCTTTCATGTTCTTTTCATGACCTTGTCTTTCTGAAAGCATGATTGCAAAACTAGATACTATATTATGAATAGCACCAATCCAATGATTTGTAATAATGTAATACCTACTTGTTTTTGTCCCCTCCACTATTATGTGTAAAGCATAGGAGTCTATCTTTTATCAATAGATTTATCAATTGCACCTTCCAATTGAATTTTATATATTTATCTGCCTGTACACTAATCTATATCTGTTTGTCTTTGTAGTTCTTCATAATTTTGAAAATTCATCTGAATGTCTCAGATGTTATTAATATATGAAAAAGAAACAAAACTACAACTAAATAACAATGACATGGACACAGATCATTGAGTGTATCCTCCTGTCAGGAGTAATTTGTTAGTCAGCTCAAACTACAGTTGTTAGATTTAGTCAAACTTGTCTGACTAAACATTCTGCCTTCTCAGAAGGACCTTCTTGGGATACAACTGCTACTAAATAGATCTGAAACCAATTTGCATCAGCTCACAGCAATGCTTGACTGCCGAGGACTCCATAAGGTGAATTAACAATGAAGCAAAGTAATACCTCTGCCTATTTTAAACTGTTTGTTTTGTTTTTTTAAACTCTGTTTTCTATCTTTTACCTATGGCTACAATGTAGTGTTTTAATTAAAAACCAAAAGAACTGCAGATTCTGGTAATCAGAAACAAAAACAGAAGTTACTGGGAAAGCTCAGCAGATCTGGCAGCACCTGTGGAAAGAAATCAAGACTTAATGTTTCACATCCAGTGACCTTTCCTCGGTCCTTTTTCAGCAATTTCTGTTGATGGTTGTGTTTTAACTTGTTTGTTAAATGCTGGCTCATGATTGGCTACCAGAAATAAACATTACATTGATTCCCCATTCTGATAATGAAGGAGCTCCTTTTTAAAGCTCATGGCTAATGTGAGTTGAGTGAAAGTTATATCTTCAATCTGAAATAGTAATAAATTATTTCCTATTAATGTTAATGTTTTGCAAAGAAAATGACTCTTGTTTAGTTACATAAAGAGACAAAAATTAACGTTTGCCTTGAACATATTTTAAGTTGTTCACACTGTAGAAGTCATTTATGTCATTCGGAACAAAATTGCTTTTCACTTGGGCAAATTAAGGTAAGCCAGTTTGAATCTGTTAAGTGTAAAATACATTTAATTAATTTTCTTGAGTTTTTTGAAGAGTAAGCAAGAGGGTAGATGAGGATAAAACTGTTGATGCAGAGTACATGAACTCCCAAAAGACAGGTGATAAACTACTGTTTAAATTACTTAAACAAAGTTACAGTTCATAGAGTAAAACGGGCAGTAGCAATATGGAAATGAAATTGTCTGAGTGATAGGAAACAAAGTGGAGTAGAGCACAGCAGCTTTTCAGGCTGAAGGAGGGTTTTTGGTGGTGTCCCCCAATGATGTAAGGCCACTGTGCTCTCCCTGATACATATTGATGACCGCTGTGTATAGGACACTGTATTTGAGGATGATGCTATTTTGAAAACAATGTGAATGATGGTGTAACACTTTAGAAAGATGTAAATAGATTAGTTGAGTTGGTAGACACGTGGCAGATTAAATTTAATGCATTTAATAAATTATGTTAGAAGGTGTGCAGAGAGACATGTAAGTCAAAGGACACTAAAGAAGTTGTGGGAGTAGAGGGGCTTGGAGGTGACTGAACAGCATGGTTAATATCACACTAAAATTGGGCTTTGTCAGTAGGAGCAAGGAGTTAAAAAGCAAGGAAGTTATGCTAAACCTGCATAAAACACTGATTTGACATCAACTGGAGCATTGTGTCCAGTTCTAGGCACCGCATTTTAGAAAGAATATGAAAGAGTGAGACAGGGAGTAGAAAACATTCATGAGAATGTTTCCAGGAATGAAGAATTTAAATTATGTGGAGAGATTGGAGAAGAGAAGATTGAGAGGAAATTTTGTGGAGGTTTTCAAAATGATGTGGTGTCTGATAAGACTGGGCAAAGAGAAATTGTTCTCAATAGTGGAAGGATTGAGAACCAGAGAGCATGATTTATGGTATTTGGCGAAAGAAGCAGTGGTGAAGCATGAGAAAACATTTTTTACACATTGAATGTTTAACTTCTTGAATGCAGCGGGAGCAGGGTCAATGGGGCTTTCAAAGATAATTGGATCATTATTGGCAAAAGTCATATTTACTTGGCTTCTGAGAAAGACAGAGAGAGGAGTGGCACCAGGTGAAAAGTACAAATGCTAATTCAATTTTCAGCAATCATTTAGAAAGCGTTTGTGTTAAAACAAATTCCTAGGCGCTTCCCAGTAATTAACTGGGAATGTTGGATATATATATATATATATATATATATATGAGAGTTCAAGTGATAAATGGCTTGGTATAGGTTAATCTTTCTGAGGTGAACAACTTAAAAGACATAAGTAAAAGAGGAAAGGGTATTAAATCTGTGAATAGGCTCAACCCACCATTGACTTGGGAATGTATCACCATTCATTCAGTGTTGCCTGGTCAACATTCTGGAACTCCCTTCCTAATAGCATTTTGGGTGTACCCACAGGTTTAGTGTGAGAGGGGAAAAATTTAAAAGGGACCAAAGAAGTAACTTTTTCACACACAGGATGGTGCATGTATGGAATGCGCTGCCAGAAGAAGTGGTGGAGGCTGATACAATTACAACATTTAAAAGGCATCTGGATGGGTATATGAATAGGAAGAGTTTGGAGGGATATGGGCTAAGTGCTGGAAAATGGGACTAGATTAGGTTCAGATATCTGGTCAACATGGACAAGTTGGATTGAAGGGTTTGTTTCTGTGCTGTATATCTCGATGACTTTATGAGCAGGAAATGGGCAGCAGTGAGTCAGCCACCTGTTTTCTTTCCTTTGACCAGTTAAAATAAGCCTTTGTATTTTTAAAAAATATTTATAACACCATAACTAGGACTTGGAATGCCTTTTTCTCTGATCCAGTAACATCGTACTGTACTGCTAAGTTGGTGCAGGTTGACTTATCAAATTCTGTAAGGGTTTGCATTTCCTAACATGGTTTTCTCTTTGTTTCTCTATAGGACTATCTGGATGCCCTAATTGGTGTATGTTACGATGGGGTTGAGGGATTACTCTACCTTTCACTTTTTTCTATCCTGGCTGCAGTTGCGTTTTGTGCCATGATCTGTGCCATATCTTGTGCTTGTAACCACTTGGTAATCAGGTAAATGCCACATCATCTCGTGTCATGTCCTGATTTTGAAGAGTGTCACATGCAAAGGAAGTTAAACTTTCTACATCTTTCTCTTCATAATGAGTTGCTAAAAATATTTAACATCATGAGGAATGGGACAAAACCAGTGAAAACACACTGTTGCAAAAGATTGAGGGACCGAGGACAAGGCACCAAGAACATAGATTGCACATAAAAGATGTTGGACAGAGAGTAGGAGAAAACCTTTACACATAACAGGTTGAGGTTGTGGAATAGACTAGCTCAGTGAGTTGATGATAAAACAGAAACCATGTCATCTTTTAAGAATGCTTAAACAAAGACAGAAATTGCTGGAGAAATTCACCATGCCTTCGACAAGGGGAGAGTTTGAGTGCCACAGAGTTATCTCAGCTGGTGCAGGAATTGTACCCACGTTTGTGGCATCATCCTGAGTTGCAAACCACCTATCCAGCAAACTTAGCAGTCGTTGAAGAAGAGAATGAGGGATACACAAACAGAATAGACACATAGAAACATGGAAATAAGATCAGGAATAGGCCATTCAGCACTTCAAGCCTGCTTCACCATTCAATATGATCATGGCTGATCATCCTATTTCAGCTTCCATACCCTTTGATCCTTTAGCCCTAAGAACTATAACTCCTTATTTCATATCAGACCTAAATGGCCTAACCTGTATCCTTAGACTGTGAACCAGACCTCTAATTCTGGACTACCTTGTTATTGGAACTATCTTTCCCGTGTTTAGCCTGTCTGGTCCTGTTAGAATTTAGTAGGTTTCTATGAACTCCTTTCCTGATCCAGTCTCTCTTTATATTTCGGTCCTGCTATCTCAGGAATCAGTTTGGTAAGCCTTTGTTGCATTCCTTTCTTAGGTAGAACATCCTTCCTCAGAAAAAGAGACCAAAACTGTGCACAACAGTCCAAATAGTCTATGGGATTATGTCTGCTGATCCTTGTAGGATAGTCATTAATGTGAACTGGATTTTAAGTTCCAACAACTGCCAGGTCCCCCAAGTATTAGCCAGTACCCTCTGGATTGTCAGTCTGGTGATATTATCAATATCTCTCACTAATAATTATTATAATTAATTGAGAAATAGAACTTTAAGGAGTATAGTTTGATTTATAAAGGGCATCCCCGTGACTCTCAATACAAAATATTGTAGTAGCCTTCTTTAACTTCCACACTAAATGCTGGCCTCATCCCATGAATGAACAATAAAAAAACAATAACATGAAAACAGATTATTCACCCCAGACGAGAGAAGAAAATGTAGTTGCAGTATAAAAAGTAACTTTTAACCAGTATTTTCTGACTGACTTCTTGTGCAGCAGGGACTTGAACCCAGACCTGCCAGCCCAGAGGAAGGGGCACTGCCAAAAAAAAGCTGTTTGGGTGAAATGTACATTGTTATTCAATATCGTGTGGATACAGAACTGGCTCAAAAGTAGAAGACAGAGGGTGGTGATGGAGGGTTGTTTTTCAGACTGGAGGCCTGTGACCAGTGGAGTACCACAAGGATCGGTGCTGGGTCCACTACTTTTTGTCATTTACATAAATGATTTGGATGCAAGCATAAGCGGTACAGTTAGTAAGTTTGCAGATGACACCAAAATTGGAGGTGTAGTGGACAGTAAAGAGGGTTACCTCAGATTACAACAGGATCTGGACCAGATGGGCCAATGGGCTGAGAAGTGGCAGATGGAGTTTAATTCAGATAAATGCGAGGTGCTGCATTTTGGGAAAGCAAATCTTAGTAGGACTTATACACTTAATGGTAAGGTCCTAGGGGGTGTTGCTGAACAAAGAGACCTTGGAGTGCAGATTCATAGTTCCTTGAAAGTGGAGTCACAGGTAGATAGGATAGTGAAGAAGGCATTGGTATGCTTACCTTTCTTAGTCAAAGTATTGAGTACAGGAGTTGGGAGGTCATGTTGTGGCTGTACAGGACATTGGTTAGGCCACCGTTGGAATGTTGCATGCAGTTCTGGTCTCCTTCCTATCAGAAAGATGTTGTGAAACTTGAAAGGGTTCAGAAAAGATTTACAAGGATGTTGCCAGGCTTGAAGGATTTGAGCTATAGGGAGAGGCTGAACAGGCTGGGACTGTTTTCCCTGGAGTGTCGGAGGCTGAGGGGTGACCTTCTAGAGGTTTACAAAATTATGAGGGGCATGGATAGGATAAATAGACAAAGTCTTTTCCCTGGGGTTGGGGAGTCCAGAACTAGAGGGCATAGGTTTAGGGTGAGAGAGGAAAGATATAAAAGAGACCAAGGGGCAACTTTTTCACCCAGAGGGTGATACGTGTTTGGAATGAGCTTCCAGAGGATGTGGTGGAGGCTGGTACAATTGCAACATTTAAGAGGCATTTGGATGGGTATATGAATAGGAAGGGTTTGGAGGGATATGGGCTGGGTGCTGGCAGGTGGGACTAGATTGGTTTGGGATATCTGCTCGGCATGGACGGGTTGGACCGAAGGGTCTGTTTCCGTGATGTACATCTCTATGACTATGACCGGATGGACCCAGCTAGTTGGGAGTTTTACAGTGTGAGGCGAAGTATTGAAATTGTAATTATAATAGCCAGCTGACTTTCACTGCACTCAATGTCCTTGTCTAAAATGTTTGTTCATTCAGCTACCTTTAACTTGTAACTAGACTGGAAGTACTTCAGAAAATAAAGTCTAGAGTGAGGAATTTAAGTAGTGTATTGAACTAGAAGAGAGAAATGCAGTTTATACAAAATTGCTTTACTGGCACAAGTTCTCTATCTTAGATTGTTTAAAAGGACCAAAATTTATCATCATGTATTGGAATGGATATACAAATTCAGAATCACGAAAATGAATCATCTGGCACAAAGTCTGTTTTGCCATTTAATTTTTAATTTTTATTGAACTTATTTAGCTAATCAAAGTGTTCAGAGATGTTGTTACACACCTCTGGATCAAGTGGGACTTGAACCCTGTTTTGCCATTTAGCCCAGCACAAGTATATAGTTCTAGTCAGAGTTACAAAGAACAGTACAGCACAGGAACAGGTCCCTGGGCCCGCCAACCCTGCACCGACAAATGATGCCTGTCTTAACTAAAATCCTATTGCCTCTTCTCTGTCGATATCCTCTATTCCCTGCCTATTCATATATATGTCAAGATGCCTCTTAACTATCCACCTCCACCTCTTCTGGCAGCACATTACAGGCACTTACTACCTTTTGCAACAAAACTTGTCTTTCACATTGCCTTAAACCTAATCCCTCCAAACCTATGTCCCTTGTAATTCACATTTCTGCCCAAGAGAAAAGATTCTGACTATCCATTTTATCTATGTCTCATGATTTTGTGAAATCCTATCAAGTCACCTCTCATTCTTTGATGTTCGAGTGAAAACAAACTAAGTTTGACCAATCTCTCCTTAGCTAATACCCTACAAACCAAGCAATATCAAGGTAAACTGTTTCTGTACCGTCTTCAAAGCCTCCACATCCTTCTTGTAGTGTAGCAACCAGAACTGTACACAATATTCCAAATGTAGCCTAATTAAAGTCCTACACAGCTACACCTTGACTTGCCAATTTTTTAGACTCTGTACCCTGACTGATGAAGGCAAGTATGCTATGGATGTTAACTTTCCAAACATAGACTGGGACTGCCATAATGTTAAGGGTTTAGATGGAGAGGCATTTGTTTAGTGTGTACAAGAACATTTTTCTGATTCAGTATGTGGATGTATGTACTAGAGAAGGTGTAAAACGTCACCTACTCTTGGGAAATAGGGCAGGGCAGGTGACTGAGGTGGTAGTGGGGGAGCACTTTGGGGCCAGGGATCATAATTCTATTTGTTTTAAAATAATGCTGGAGAAGGATAGTCTGGATCTAAAAGTTGAGTTCTAGGTTGGAGGAAGGCTAATTTTGATGGTATTAGGAAAGAACTTTCAAAAGCTGATTGGGAGCAGATGTTCGCAGGTAAAGGGACGGCTGGAAAATGGAAAACCTTCAGAAATGAGATAACGAGAATCCAGAGAAAGTAATATTCCTCTTAGGGTGAAAGATAAGGCTGGTAGGTGTAGGGAATGCTTGATGACTCAAGAAATTGAGGTTTTGATTAAGAAAAAGGAGGAAGCATCTGTCAGGTGTGGACAAGAGAGATCAATTGAATCCTGAGAAGAATCCAAAGGGAGTATGAGTATACTGAAGAGGGAAATCAGGAGGCGAAAAAGGGGACATGAGATAACTTTGGCAAATAGAATTAAGGAGAATCCAAAGGGCTTTTATAAATACATTAAGGACAAAAGGGTGACTCAGGAGAGAATAGGGCCCTTCAAAAATCAGCAAGGCGACCTTTGTGTGGAGCTGCAGGAGGTGGGAGAGATACTAAACAAGTACTTTGCATCAGTTTTTACTACAGAGGGGACATGGAAGAAATAGAATGTAGGGAAATAGATGGTAACATCTTCAAAAATGTCCATATTACAGAGGAGGTGGTGCTGGATGTCTTTAAATGAATGAGGGTGGATAAATCCCCAGGACCTGATCAGGTGTACCCTAGAACTCTGTGGGAAGCTAGGAAAGTGATTGCTGGGCCTCTTGCTAAGATATTTGTATCATTGATAGTCACAGGTGAGGTGCTAGACGACTGGAGGTTGGCTAATGTGGTGCCACTGTTTAAGAAGGGTGGTAAGGACAAGCCAGGGAACTATAGACCGGTGAGCCTGACCTCGGTAGTGGGCAATTTGTTGAAGGCAATCCTGATGGTCAGGATTTTCATGTATTTTGAAAAGCAAGGACTGACTAGGGATAGTCAACATGGCTTTATGCATGGGAATTTATGTTTCATGAACTTTTTGGAGAAGTAACAAAGAGGATTGATGAGGGCAGAGTGGTAGATGTGATCTATATGGACTTCAGTAAGGCGTTCGACAAGGTTCTTCATGGGTGGGTGGTTAGCAAGGTTTGATCTCATGGAATACAGGGCAAACTAGCCATTTGGATTCAGAACTGGCTTGAAGGTAGAAGACAGAGGGTGGTGGAGGGTTGCTTTTCAGACTGGAGGCCTGTGACCAGTGGAGTGCCACAAGGATCGGTGCTGGATCTACTACTTTTTGTCATTTATGTAAATGATTTGGATGTGAACATAGATGGTATAGTTAATAATTTTGCAGTTTACACCAAAATTGGAGGTGGAGTGGATAGCAAAGAAGGTTACCACAGAGTACAATGGAATCTTGATCAGATGGGCCAATGGGCTGAGGAGTGGCTAATGGAGTTTAATTTAGATAAATGCAAGGTGCTACATTTTGGAAAAGCAAATCAGTGCAGGACTTATACACTTAATGGTCAGGTCCTGCTGAACAAAGAGACCGTGGAGTACAGGTTCATAGTTCCTTGAAAGTAGAGTCGCCGGTAGATAGGATAGTGAAGAAGGCATTTAGTTTGCTTTCCTTTATTGATCAGAGCATCAAGTATAGCAGTTGGCAAGTCATGTTGTGGCTGTACAGGACATTGGTTAGTCCACTTTTGGCATATTGCTTGCAATCCTGGTCTCCTTCCTATTGGAAGAACATTATGAAACTTGAAAGGGTTAAGAAAAGATTTGCAAGGATGTTGCCAGGTTTGAGCTAGAGGGCAGGGTTAAATAAACTGGGGCTGTTTTCCCTGCAGAATCGGAGGCTGAGGGATGATCTTATAAAGGTTTATAAAACATTGAGTGACATGGATAGAGTAAATAGATAAAGTCTTTTCCCTGAGGTGGGGAGTCCAGAACTAGAGGGCATAGGTTTAGGGTGAGAGGGGAAAGATATAAAAGGGACCCAAGGGGCAACTTTTTCACTTAGAGAGTGGTGCGTGTATGGAATGAGCTGCCAGAGGAAGTGGTGGAGGCTGGTATAATTACAGCATTTAAAAGGCATCTGGATGGGTATGTGAATAGGAATTTAGAGGAATATGGGCCAAATGCTGGCAAATGGGATTAGATTAGGTTGGGATATCTGGTCAGCATGGACGGGTTGGACCGAAGGGTCTGTTTCCATGCTGTACATCTCTATGACTCTATGTGCCTTCTTGACCACCTTATCCATTTGTTTGGCCAGTTTCAGGGAACCATGGATCTGTACAGCCTTTGTATGTTGACGCTACTAAGGGTTCTGACATTTACGATATAGTTCCCTCTTGCATTGGATCTTCCAAAATGCATCACCTTGCATTTGACCCAATTAAACCCCATCTGCTATTTCTCTGCCCCTCTATATCCTGCTGTATCGTATGGCAATCTTCCTCAGTATCCACAGCTCCCCAATCTTCATTTGTAAGCTTACTATTCAGGTTCCCTATTACCTATTCTTGATCCATATCTATTTACCCTCTCTTCTTTCATCTATTTATTCAATCTAAACCTGAAGGATGATACATTTTCTGTTTCAACCGCTATCCATTTCAATGATTTCCATGGACTCAAGGCTCTTCATAAGGAAAGTTTCCTTGCTTTCTGTCTTACATCTCTCCAATATCAACTTAAGGTTATAGTACTCACCCTGATCCCCCTACACTGACCAGAAACCTTTTGCCTATTCCATGTCTCAATCCCATCTTTGCACATTTGTGTCATACCGTGGCCCAATTTGTGGTGTTTGGGGGAAAAGAAAACCAGTTGTTCTCAAGTCACTCTTCATATTTCTAGGAAATTGCAGTGAACCTGCACTGCACCTTCTCAAAAACCTCAACATCCGTTCTGATAACTGAGTGCAGCACTCTGCACATGAGCAGGCAAAGCAAATCGTGAGGTTACAGTCAAATTTGCAGAAGAAATAACTCCACCCATCCTCTGAACTAAATACTATTGTGGTTAGCCCTGTTTTTTAAGTATCTCCAGTCAATATATTACAACTTATTTTGAATATATGCAACATCTGGTTTTATAAGTTCAGAAAATCTTATTACTGTTTTTATTGTAGAAAACAGTAGCACTTGAATTTTAATTTACTTAATGGACAGTAGAGTCATTTGATAGTGCAGTACTTGAAGATTGCTGTTTGATGTTTTGACTTTGTTTCTTTATTTTTCCACTTCAATACTGAGAAGTCTGTAATGCTGAACACTTTAACTTGTATCTGTATCTTTCTACTTCTGTAATGAAAATGTTGTGCCTAGGTGTATTGTCCCTAAGAACCATGAGTGGTGGCATTGTACACTTTTCACTGTACTCTTGTACCCCTCACTTGAGTATGTGTGACAATAAAATCTAAATCTATAAAATAGAAATCACATTTTTTGAAGCTTTTCATTTCTGCTCAGCAGGACAATTTTAAAGAATCACAGAAGTAAAATGAAACTTTAAAATACTTCATGAGCAGAGCACACTGATTGATTGGCAAGTGAACTTAATCAGTGCAAATTAAAAAGTTTCAACAAACTACATTCTTTTAGTCATGTTTGCTTCATAAGAAATAAAATGAGCCATTGTGAAAGTTAAAAAAAAGTGCATTTATATTTGGATGATGAATTATAATTTATAACAGCCATATAAATAAAAAGAACAATGATCAGAGTCTGTGCTTAGTAATGAGCTAAGGCAGCACAGGTATGGTATTTTGTTGCATAACAGCTGCTGGATTAAATGAGCTCCTTTTCTGTTTCAGAGATCGGGATTATGATGACATTGATGAGGCAGATCCTTTTAACCCTCAGGCCCGTCGCATTGCAGCCCATAACCCAACTCGAGGCCAAGTCCACAGTTTTTGCAGTTTCAACAGTAGTTTGGGCAGTCAGACCAGTCTCCACCCACCTGCAAACACAAACCCCAGTCAAACAGGCACCACAGCACCTGCACCGGAATACATGTGAGTACAGAGACTGAACAAAATCTGGCTGGAGTCTTATCCTCCATTCCAATTCTTCCGGCTCGGTGGCACAGTGGTTAGTACTGCTGCCTCACAATGCCAGAGACCCCAGTTCAATTCCTGCCTCAGGCAACTGACTTTTTGGAGTTTGCTCATTCTCCCCGTGTCTGCGTGGGTTTCCTCCGGGTGCTTCGGTTTCCTCCCACAGTCCAAAAATATGTAGGTTAGGTGAATTGGCCATGTTAAATTGCCCGTAGTGTTAGGTGAAGGGGTGAATGTAGGGGAATGGGTCTGGGTGGGTTGCTCTTCAGAGGGTCGGTGTGGACTTGTTGGGCCGAAGGGCCTGTTTCCACACTGTAAGTAAGTACTCTAATCTGGTTTAAATACACATTCAGACTTTGTGTTAGTACTGAAATGTGTTGTGTTTTATCATAAATGAGCAAACTATCTGACCATTTCAAGATATGTTACAGGTTGCAATTTTAGTTTCAAGTTTAATTCTGTACTCATGTGTAGCACAATATACACGAAGACTGACTTGGAAGAAAAAGGTGGTATAATGACTTTAACTCCAATTTAAAACTGCCATTGACTGGAGCAGAAATTGATTTCCAATGTTTCTCAGTTATAATGCATTATTCAATTAAAAAGATTTTGTTCCAACAAAACAAGAAATCTAGTATGTCTGATCGTTATGAACACGGCAGTCTGTGGTATTGTCACTGGTCTTATTACTGGAAATTAAATATATAATAAGAATTAATTGGTGCCATGTAAACTGCAACGACTAAAGGTTGTACTGTTGAATCTTCTACCTGTCCAGTGTGTATTGCAGCAGATGGTGTATACAAGAAACCTTTTTTGTAAACAGTTCAACAAAAGAGGGTTTATTCAGGAACCATAACTGATAGTGTGATTCTAGAAATGTTTGTATTTACTATAAAAATTGTCTCATAATTTCTACTCTCCCACACAGGAATAACACTGTGCTATTTGGTGGAAACCCTCGCTATGAAAATGTTCCGCTGATCGGAAGAAGTTCACCTCCACCTTCGGTACGTTGGGCATCTGGGACTGAAACATTTTTATGACCTACTTCATAATTTCCTTTTTCTCCTTGGTCCAGACCACAGGGTGCATTGGGCTGATTGTAATCTTTAAGATAATGTCGAACAAACTGGTACCTCACAACAAGAGAGTATTTTTATACAGTATACCAAACTGGACTGTGAAGGTATGATTTGTCAATTTCTTGATCATAAAAATACAAACAGTGAGCTATTTACTTCTACAGGCTATTCTAAAAATAACCGTAGTGAAAATAATATTTGGTATATTTGTCATAAGATTTGGTTGGAGAATGGGTCAGGGTTAAGGAGACAATATGACGAACTGGAATGTACTATTCTGCAACATTGACTGACTCACAATCTGAAGGAAATGGGGTGAGGATCAGATAATGGCCTAAGCAAACTCCATTTCCTCTGAGTATGCTCTGTATCTCAAGACGGGTTAATACACAGTCAGTAGTGAAGTGTACGGATCTAACTTTCTAGTTGTGGTCACCCAGCAGACAATTTTTGTCAAGGTAATTATAGGGTAGTGTACTACATATGAACTCAGTATCCTTTTCTGAGGAGGATCAGGTTTCTGAGTTTTCCAGATTGAATGAGTTGCAGTGGTTGAATAGCTCACTGATGCTCTCTGTACAGACTCAGACATAAAGGTGTCTGAGCATCATGAAGCCCATGACCTCAGGATACATCGCTGCTTTCAAAATAGGAAAAATGGTGGGGAGGAATTCCACTATCTTTTCCTGAAAATAATACAAATTCTTGTACTTACTGGCTTGTAGCTTTATCACTGTGGCAATGTATGTAATGGCCAGACATAGTAAACAGCATCTTATGGAAAATAATGGTGGCGATCATTTAATACATCAGTTGGCTCTCATTGAAAGTAATTAAGTATACATGTGGAGAGAAAAGGTGACTTTTTAATGTCAAAGCACATCTACCAATTTTTTTAAGGATTTAGTTTCAAAAGTACTGAATTACGTGAATGGTGTACTTAATATTTTTTGTAATGATCTATTTTAGTTAGAATTCACTTCCTTATTTGAAATTGGACCAGATGGTAAATGGTCTTCAATTAGCTTTTATTTGCCTCCTTCAGCAGCACAATTGACAACTCAACGAAAAGTGTCAGTGTAAGTTCATCGTAAATTCCTTGTCCATGTAGTGAAATGTTGCTGCCAGTAAATGGCACTGTTGTATTGCTGTAACATGACACACTGTCAATGGTTGTCATAGCACTTCTATCACTCTCAGAGTCAGTTCCCTTTGGGAGTTTCAGTTTAATTTCCAGGCTCACTCAATGATGCAAGAAGTAAAGTGTATTGAACAGTTTCATCAATCCATGTTGCTTACACAATTTTTTCAAAGTCCTATTCTTTAAGGTTGAGATGTGATAATGATGACAGGGGTATATGGAGTACAGATGTAGAGACTAAGTTAATGCCCATCTTTAACACATATCCATATTTGTGTGGTTCCAGAACAATCTAAATGTAAGAAATTGGACAGATTGGGTAGCTCTTTTGGACAGCCAGCACAGACACAACAGATTAAATTGGAACCTTTTGCACAATATGATTTTATAACTCATAGCTAAGCAAGGTGGAATGAAATCAAGATACTTCTGAAATAATTCTACAGAGGCCGTATGCCATCACCAAGTCACCCTTTATTTACATGTGGAAAGTCCTTGACGGTGATCCAGATTCCTCAGAGCCAGCTCTCAAGAGTGTCAGGATGTCTGACACTTTGTTTATATTTGTCAGCCAGGGCTTTCTGATTGGACCAAATTAACAGCCCCAGTGAGGGAGCTCATATTCTATGAGATCCCACCTGGCTAACTTCAGTACAATCACTACAACTTCCACTGATGGAAGAAGGTGATGGTGGAGGGTTGTTTTTCAAACTGAAGGCCTATGACCAGCGGTGTGCTGCAATGATCCACTGCTTTTTATCATTTGTATAAATGATTTGGGTGTGAATATAGGAGGAATGGTTAGTAAGTTTGCAGATGATACCAAAATTGGAGGTGTAGTGGACAGTGAAGAAGACTATTTTAGAGTATATTGAGACCTTGATTAGATGGGCCAAAGGGCTGAGGAATGGCAGATGGAGTTTAATTGACATAAATGTGAGGTGTTGCATTTTGGTAAGGCAGATCAGGGCAGGACTTATACACTCAACGGTAGGGTTCTGGGGAGTGTTGCCAAACAAAGGTATCTAGGGGTGCAGGATCCTAGTTCCTTGCAGTTTTGAGTCACAGGTGGATGGAGTATTGAAAAGTTTGGTACACTTTTCTTTATTGGTGAATGCATTGAGTATAGGAGTTGAGATGTCATTGGTTAGGCCACTTCTGGAATACTGCATTTAATTCTGGTCTCGATGCTATAGGAAAGATGTTGCTAAACTTGAAAGAATGCAGAAAACAGTACAAGGATGTTGCCGGCATTTAAACTATTGGGCGAGGCTGTACGGGCTGGGGCTATTTTCCCTGAAACACCAGAGGTTAAGAGGTGACCTTACAGAAGTTTATGAAATCATAAGGGGCATTGATAGGATGAATAGTCAAGGTCTTTTTCCCAGGGTAGTGGAGTCCAAAGCTAGAAGGCATAGGTTTAGGGTGAAAGGGGAAAGGTATAAAAGTGACCTGAACGGCAACTTTTTCACGCAGAGGGTGGTGCGTGTATGGAATGAACTGCCAGGGGAAGTGGTGAAGGCAGGTACAATCACAGCATTTAAAAGACATCCGAATGGGTACGTGAATAGGAAAGGTTTAGAGGGATATGGGTCAAATGCTGGCAAGTGCGACTTGGTGAATTTAGGATATCTGGCCAGTGTGGATGAGTTGGACTAAAGGGTTTGTTTCCATGCTGTACAGCTCTGTGAATCTAAGCTTACATTAGAATGTGTGCTCTTGTGGCATGCATTTCCCTTAATGATTATCTATAGAACAACATTGTCACATTGTTAGAAACCCGACCTTCCTCCCTTCCCTTTACATAGAACATAGAAAAGCACAGCACAGAACAGGCCCGTGATGTTGTATCAAGGTTTAATCCTAATGTAAAATATAATAACTTAACCTATGCACCCCTTAACTCACTGCTATCCATGTGCATGTCTAGCACTCACTTAAATGTCCCCAGTGACTCTGCTTCCACCACCACCGCTGGCAACGCATTCCATGCATTTGCAACTCTCTGTGTAAAGAACCTACTTCTGATGTCTCCTTCACACCTTCCTCCTAATATCTTCAAACTATGACTCATTGTACCAGTCAATCCTGCCCCTGGGAAAAGTCTCTGGCCATTGACTCTATCTATTCCACTCATTATTTTGTACACTTCAATCAGCTCTCCTCTCTTCCTCCTCCTCTCCAGAGAGAAAAGTCCAAGCTTGTTCACCTTTTCTTCATAAGGCAAGTCCTTCAGTCCAGGCAGCATCCTGGTAAACCTTCTTTGCACCCTCTCCAAAGCCTCTGTATCTTTCCTATAGTAGGGCAACCAGAATTGGACAAAATAGTCCAAGTGTGGTCTCACCAGGGACTTGTAGAGCTGTAGCAAAACCTTGCGGCTCTTAAACTTGATCCCCCTGTTAATAAAAGCCAAAATACCGTATGCTTTCTTAACAACCCTATCCACTTGGGTGGCAACTTTGAGAGATCTATGTACTTTCACACCCAGATCCCTCTGTTCCTCCTTTGGTGAATATTGCATGTTATGACGAGAAAGTATATCTTAATGTTTATGTGAGTGTTTTCTGATTCCTAACACACAGGATGTACAGTGGATTAGGATGTGCAGTTATACTTTGGTAGGGTTCACCAGGCTTAGAACCTGGGTAGGTTAAGCTCCATGCAGTCAGTTGATGGTGAGGCATAGCTGGAGTGAGTATATATTTTGGGGACTTTGGAGGGAGTGTGAGAGTTTGGGCAGAGGGGAAGAGGTGCTTTATGCCTTTTTTTTTGGCTCATTGTTTGCAAGGATTATTTTTAACCAGGATAATGTTAAGCTGAGGATCAGTGGGTCAGCTCAGAACAAAGAGTAATATCACAGAAAAACTGTAAGTTCATTGGTTGGTAATAGCTGCTAATTTGATGATCTATTATGGTTACTTCCAGATTAAAGGCAAATGGGGGAAATGTTTACAGATTGCAAACTAAAAGACCAGTAGGAAATTTCTTAAAAATAAACAAATTAAGAATTAAGTAAACAAAACGGATGCAGGGGCAGGCGATGCCTTGTATCTGTATGATGTGGGAGCTGATAGAGCTGATTCCTGAAGAAGGGCTTATGCCCAAAACGTCGATTCTCCTATTCCTTGGATGCTGCCTGACCTGCTGGACTTTTCCAGCAACACATTTTCAGCTCTGATCTCCGGTGTCTGCATTCCTCACTTTTTCCCCGTGGGAGCTGATAGACCCTGTTGTGGCTCCTAGTGACAACTCCTAGTAGCGAGTATTGGCTGCTTGAGGAACTCAGGCTTAGAGTTGATGAGCAGTAATTTAAGCTTTGGATACTGTGACACATCAGGGAGGGCTTAAAAATGTCTCGCTGGAAAAGCGCAGCAGGTCAGGCAGCATCAAAGGAACAGGAGAACCGACGTTTCGGGCATAAGCACTTCTTCAGGGAGGGGGAAGAGTTACCTGGACACTCTGTTTCAGGAGGCAGTCACACTGCCTAGATTATGTACCTGGAATTTGATCAATGGTCACTGACAGGAGGGTGTGACTATGAACGAGGCATGTAGATGGAACTGGGAGGTAGTACTGAAGGAACCTCAGCCCTTGATTTTATTTAACAGGTTTGAGAGTCTTCCTCCCTGTGTGGATGAGAGCAGGGACTGTAGAGGAGGATTAGTAAACCAGAGACTTGGAGGAAACCCACACAGATATGGGGAAAACATGCAAACCCCACACAGACAGTTAGCCGAGGAATTGAATAGGTCCCTCATGATGCGAGGCAGCTGTGCTATTCACTGAGCCACTATGCCACTCTGGAAATCAGGAGATAGAAAAAAACACTTAAGAAAGGCACTATTACACCAATCGGGGGGACTTCAAAATGCAGGTGCACTGGGAAAGTCAGGTTGGTAGCAGATCCCAAGAAAAGGAATTTTTGGAATGTCTTCATAATGGTCTTTGAAGCAGTTTGACGCACAGGCAGTTCTGGATTTGGTGGTGAGTAATGAGGCAGACTTCATCAGGGAGCTGAAGGTGAAAGAACCACTGAGTGGCTGTGACCATAATGTGATAAAATCCACCTTGCAGTTTGAGATGGAAAAGCTGAATTCAGGTATTACAATTGGGCAAATGTAACTACTAGGACATGAGGGAGGAGCTGGCCAGGGTGAATTGCAAGGGGAGCCAAGCAGGGGAAGATGTTGGAGCAGAAATGGCAGGAGTTTCTGGGGTAATTGGGGAGGCACAGCAGAACAAAAGGAAGGGCAAGGCAACTGTAAAGGACAAGAGAAATCAGGGACAGTATAAAAGTTAAAGAAAAACCATACAGCATGCTGAAAATTTGTGTGAAGACAGAGGACTGGAACACCTTTAAAATCCAGCAGAGGAAGACTAAAAAAAAGTTAAAGGGAGAAGACAAAATATGGGGTTTAGCTATCTAGTAATATAAAAGAAAGATGCAGTTCATTTAGATATGTAAAAGATAAGAGAGAGACAAGAGTGGACATTGGACTGTTGTAAAATGAGGCTGGAGTAGTAGTAATGGGGAACAAGGAAATGGCAGGGGAACTGAATAGATATTTTTCATCATTCACCAGTAGCATACCAGAACTTTGAGATTCAGGGGGCAGAGGTGAGTTTAGTGGCCATCACTGAGGAGAAAGTGCTGAAAGGTCTGAAGGTGAATAAATCTCAACAGACCAGATGGACTGCATTGCAGTGTTCTGAAGGAGATAGCTGAGGAGATTGTAGAATAAAATAATATAGCAATTTATTGTCAATTGTATTTATGAAAATACAGTGATATGTGTGTATGCGTTGCCACAATTCGGCATCATTTTAATTACAGAAATTAGAAAAGGAAATAACTCGGATAAAGTTCATCTTTTGTTCCCTCTATGACTCTTGGTTTAATGGAGTGGCTACAGGATGTGGCCGCTAAAGCAAGGATTTCCGGACCAGACCCACCAATTTGCAACCACTGGAGCCACTGCATCGCCGCCATAGCCAGGAGGAACAGACTAAACCCACCAATGGTGAAGCCTTCATTAAAGCTGTGGCCACTGTGGCCATGAGGAATGGACATCTGGATCCACCACGCTACTGCAGCCTGAGCAGGCCCTCGCAACTGCCTTCCACACCACAGCTAGAAAAAGAGAAAAGATGGACTTTTATATAAAACAGAAATGAAGAAACCAAACAACAAAAAGAACTAAGAAGAATGCGGCCGGCCAGGTGTGTGGGAGCATACTGGCACAGCGCACTTCCTACCCTGTCGCGGCCAACTTGAACAATCATTGTAGAATCATTGGTTATGATCTTTCAGGAATCACTGGAGTCAGGGAGGGATGTAGAGGACTGGAAAATGGCTCATGAACACTACTGTTTAAGAAAGGAGGGAAGCAGAAGATGGGAAATTATAGGCTGGTTAGCCTGATTTCAGTCATTGGTAAAGATTTTAGAGACTGCGGAGAACTTGGAAATGTCTGGTAAAGTAGGACTGAATCAGCCTAGCTTCATCAAGAGGAGGTCATGCCTGACAAATCTGTTTGAATTCTTTGAGGAGGTAATGAGCAAATTAGACAAAGGAGAGCAAGTGGATGTGATTATTTGGATTTCTAGGCCTTTGACAAGGTGCCAGAAAGGAGGTTGCTAAATAAGGCCTGGACACATGGTGTGAGGGGCAAGCTACTTGCATGAACAGAGAATGAGCTGACTGTCAGAAGGTAGAATGGGGGTCAAAGAGATCTTTTTCAGGATGGCAGCTGGTGACTAGTAGATTTCCACAGGAGTCAGTGTTGGGACCAAAGCTATTCACATTGTACATTAACAATCTGGACAAAGGAACTGAGGGCAAATATAGGTGGAAGTAGGCTGTATTCCTGGTGAAAGGCTTTTGCCCAAAACGTCGATTTTCCTGCTCCTCAGATGCTGCCTGAACTGCTGTGCTTTTCCAGCACCATTCTAATCTAGGTGGAAGTATTGTTGAGGAGGTGGGGAGGCTGCAGAAGGACTTGGACAGGCTAAGACAGTGAGCAAAAAAATGGCAGACGAAACTCAATATGGGAAAATATGAGGTTATGCACTTTGACAGGAAGAATAGAGGCATAGATTATTTTATCAATGGGGAAAGGTGTCTGAAATCTGAAGCACAAAGGGACTTAGGAATCCTACTCAGGATTCTTTAAAGATTAACATCTAGGTTCAGTTGGCAATTAGGAAGACAAATGCAATGTTAGCATTCATTTTGAAGAGGCGTGATTATAAGAACAGGAATATACTTTGCAAGAATTGTAACAAACACTACGTTGGACAAACAGGCAGAAAACTAGCCACCAGGATATATGAACATCAACGAACCGCAAAAAGATATGACCCATTCTCCGTAATATCGTTACATATGGATGAGGAAAGACACCGCTTCCACCGGGACAACACATCCATCCTAGGACAAGCCAAACAGAGTCACGCACAAGAATTCCTAGAAGCATGGCACTACAACTGGAACTCTATCAACAAACACCACTGACTTGGATCCCATTCACCACTCCCCGAGAAAAAGAACAGGAAATGATGTCACCACAGGAAATGATATCATCAACCCAAGCAAACTCAAACACTTAAATAGAAAGTGGTCTTTACAACAGTGCTTCATCCTAATGCTGACTGAAGATGTTACCTAGGATGGTGATGAAACGTCTGAAAATGAACCTTCCAGCTCAGCGAGCAAACCTACATCCAGCAGGAATATACTGCTGAGTCTATATAAGGCGCTGAGTCGAAAAGTGTGGCACTAGAAAAGCGCAGCAGGTCAGGCAGCATCTTAAAAGCAGGAGAGTCGATGTTTTGGGCATAAGCCCTTCCTCAGGAATGTGGAGAAGGTCTTATGCCTGAAACATCAACTCTCCTGTTCCTCAGATGATGCCTGACTTACTGTGGTTTTCCAATACCACACTTTTTGACTCTGATCTTCAGCATCTGCAATCCTCACTTTCTCCTATATGGAGTTCTGGTCAGACCACATTTAGAATATTGTGAACAGTTTTGGGCCACACGTCTAAGGAACGAGGGGGTCTAGAAAAGATTTACAAGAATGGTCCTGAAGATTAGGGCATGTCATATGAGGAGGGGTTGAGGACTCTGGGTCTGTACTCCATGGAGTTTAGATGGTTGAGGTGGATTTTGCTTGAAATTTACAGAATACTGAGAGGCCTGGATAGAATGGATATAAAGAAGATGTTTACATTAGTAAGAGAGACTAGGATCCCAAAGAGAGAGCCTCCGAGTGAAGGAATGACCCTTTCGAGCAGAGCTGAGGAGGAATTTTTTTCAGAGGGTGGTTAATTTGTGAAATTCATTGCCACAGAAGGTTGTGGAAACTCAGTCACTCTGTTTATTTCAGACAGAGACAGGTAGTTTTTTGATTAGTAAGGGTATCACATGTTACATGGAGAAGGCAGGAGAATGGGTTTGAGAAACATATCAGCCATAATTGAATGGCAAAGCAGACTCAGTGGGCTGAGTGCCTAATTCTACTCCTATATCTTATGGTCTAATTTCAGCTGTAATAACCTCATATCAGCTCTGACTTTGTCAAATACTTTGTTAACCCCAGCACGGAGAACAAGGTATCACAATGTAAACTTGACTTCCAGTTCTGCCATCCTGCCCGAGTTTGAGTGGCATTGTGTCAACTCCAGTTTGGTTTCATAGTGAAAGCTTGCTGTGCTGTTGCTTTTTCATGAGCACAGTTTTTTAATCATTTTATTTTGTGCACATTTTGAAATCAGTGACTTTTTAATTGAAGCAAAATCTTGTTTTTAACAATAGAATTTTCTGCATATTACATTAAAGATACTTTGAAAATATATTTCCATTTTAAGATTGAGGAATACTCCATACATTCAAGCTGCATTATGTTATTGATTGTGGTGTACTAATACTGGTTGTAAAACTGATATTTCATCTTTTCTTTTGACTGAGTTTTGGAGCTGAAATGTGAGTGATTTAAAACAGTAAGTTTTCAACATTTGTGGATTTGAGTATGTTCTTTCACCTTTTGTTTCATTCCTATCCAGTTGTCTGTTGATATTCTTAACTCTATGTTCTGTGTTGTTTTGTCCAACTCCATGGTTATTTGTTGGATTCAATGTGTTGTAATAAGTAGAAGCAACAAGGTTTGAATTCAGCGTGAAAACTTGTACTTGGCTTCGAATCATTTAGTTTTTATTTTCAAACACCTCATACACTATAGAGGCTTGACCAATCTTGTTTTGCTTCTAGGAATAATGTACTTTTCATGTTTTAATAAACATGTCACACATTATCTTACCAATATTCTCTAAAGATTATGCTGACTGTGTCAGTTCTCCTCCTTTTCCCAAGTTCAGAAAGCTTCTCCGAATTGTCAGTCTTACAGTCAGTTCCTGCTGAATTTTTTAAAAATTATTTTTATATGGCATTTAATTGTCTTGTAAACTAACAAAGTATCCATGTTTGCAGGTAGGTTTTACCTCTAGATGCAAAATCTACTTGGAAGGATCAACTTTCATGTAATGGGAGCACTCTCAGCTCTGAGTCAAAAGTTCATGAGGATGTAACCTTACTTAACACTTGAGTGCTGCATTGATTGAGTGCTACGGGGTTTTGAGATGCTTTGTTCAGATGAAACATTAAGCCAAGGTTCCATACAGCCTCTCATGGATGCTTAAGGTCTTGATCTTATTGGAAGGAGATTAATGGTTTTTATGGTATCATGGTTAATACATATCTCTCAACATCAGTAAAACAAATGAGTCTAGGTCAGTTACTTTAAGACGGAAGAAGCATCTGATTCTCCTGAACAATATTTGGTCAAATCACTATGAATTTTAGCAGCCCTCACATTTCAGTGTCAGCAATCTTAACCTTTTTAGGTCAATTGTTTTCAATACCAGAAGTATACTGTTCTGGGTCACTGCAGTCTCATGCAAGCACAATTTCAGGTCATATCAAGTGTTATTTAATTTCATGATCTGAAACAATTTCATGTCCCATGACACCTGCAAGGTGTCTTATATTACCTGGCATTTATGAATTTTGAATGTTGCTGATGAACAGTCGTGAAACTGTAGGCTGCTCTAATAGAGTTGGTACTAACTACAATAAAAATAAAATTCTGTACCTGTTGCAACTAGGAAGTAAAAAGAGAAAATGCTGGAGAAGCTCAGCGTCTACGGAGAAAGAAACAGATTTAATGTCTCAAGTCTGATGTGACTCTTCTGCAGAACCAACTGATATCAGCTAAGATTCCTTAACAAATAAATTTATTCAACAAACTCTACTGGTAGCATTGATAACCTTTACAATATCAATACCAATGTGAGATGTTCAAAATATATGATTTCCTATATTTTTGTTTCTGAAGAAGCATGCTTTAATGATGCTTCTAAGTTCTTGAAGTCTACCAGTTGATTGCAGATATTTAACAACGTTGAATTGAATTGAATTAGCTTTATTGTCGTATTTGTGCGTACGGCGAAAAGTTTACAAGTTGCCCATTATGGTACCATCTTATGTCCAAAGATACCTAGGTACAGATTCTTGAGTACAAATTCTTAGGGAAAAAACCCCCCTAGAAAATAAAGAAATAAGAAGTCTAGCATAACAGACCTTCAAAAGTACAAAATCATAGTAATACATTAGAAAACAAAGAGATACAAAAGTTCAGAATATGTCCTTCCACAATATCACAATGTCGCAGGCAGTTTCTAACAGAATATAGTAATATCATTCTTTACACTTATCTGTGCCTCCCAGAAATCATTTTAAGTCCTTATTATCGACTTATTATGCACTTATTATCAACAGTGCATATTTGAAGGCTAATGAATTATTCAAAACATCAAAACAAGAAAAGGTAGCAAAGCATGATTTTTTCAAAATCTATCTTTAGAAAACATAATCTAACTGTACAGAACTTATATAAAAGCAGGAAAGTGTGTGCATTGCAACAGTAACAATGTAAATGCATTGAATATCCTGGAGAAATTGTCCTGTTGCACTCAACCCACAATCTGACCTTGGTCTTGGCAACACTGCACCTGACTCAGGCCGTGGAATATCTTGCGTCTGGTTCTTTTTTTTCTAGGTAACAGGACATCAAGCTGCTCCATCACTGTTGTTATTTAGCCCTCTTGAATTGCTGCACTGGCACATTTGTCCAACACTGCCTCCCTGCTCTATTCATTGACCTTCTCACATTTTCTGTTTGACTCATTCCATTTCCAGGCCTGTAACTTGGATAGTCTTTGAACAAAATTAGTGGAGATAAATATTCCTTTTCAAACTATTTGACAAATCTTTAACTAGTTGCAAAACCACCTTAGAGTATTTAATTAAGTATAATATTGACAGTTAATTATCAACAGAATTGTAGACCAGTGAGCCTTACTTCAGCTAAGGTTAAGTTGTTGAAGGGGATTCTGAGGGATAAGATTTACATGCATTTGGAAAAGGAGGGAATGATTAGGTATAGTCAACATGGCTTTGTGCATGGGAAATCATGTCTCATTAACATGATTTTGAGTTTTTTGAAGAGGTGACAAAACAAATTGATGAAGGCAGAGTGGTAGACATTATCTACATGGACGTCAATGAAGCATTTGACAAGGTTCCACATGGTAGGTTGATTAGTGCTATTAGATCACATGGGATCCAGGCGTGCTAGCCAATTGGATACAAAATTGGCTTGAATATAGGAGACAGATGGTAGTGGTAGAGGGTTACTTTTTGAACTGGAGGCCTGTGACCAGCAGTGTGCCACAGGGATCATTGCTGGGTCCAATGCTTTTTGTCATTTATATAAATGATTTGGATGTGAATATGAGAGGCATGGTTAGTGAGTTTGCAGATGATACAAGAATAGGTGGTGTAGTGGACACTGAAGATGATTATCTCAGAGTACAATGGGACTTTGTTCAGATGGGCCAATGGGCCAAGGAGTGGCTGATGCAGTTTAATTTAGATAAATGTGAGGTGTTGCATTTTGGTAAAGCAAACCAGGGCAGCACTTACACAGTAAATGCTAGGACCCTGGGGATTATTGGTGAACAAAGAGATCTAGGGGAGTAGATGTATAGTTCCTTGAAAGTGGAGTGGCAGGGAGACGAGGGGAGGTTGTGAAGAAGGCATTTGGCATGCTTGCCTTCATTGGTCGGAACATGGGGTATAGGAGTTTGGATGTCATATGTTGGCTGTACAGGACAATATTGTGCTCTTTTTGGAATACTGTGTGCAATTCTGCTCATCCTTCTAACGAAAGATGTTGTCAGACTTGAGAGTGTGCAGGAAAGATTTACAAGGATTTTGCCGGGACTGGAGAATTTGAGTTATCAGAAGAGGCTGAATAGGCTGGGGCTTTTATCCCTGGAGTGTTGGAGGCTGAGGAGTGACCTTATAGAGGTTTATAAAGTCATGAGGGGCATGGATCGGGTGAATAGCCAAGGTCTTTGTCTTAGAGTGGGGGAGCCCAAAACTAGAGGGCATAGGTTTAAGGTGAGAGGGGAAAGATTTAAATAGGACCTGTGGGGTAGCTTTTTCATGCAGAAGGTGGTGTATTAATAGAATGAGCTGCCAGAGGAGGTGGTGGAGCCAGGTGCCATTACAGCATTTAAATGAATACGAAGGGTTGAGAGAGATATGGGCCAAGTGCTGGCAAATGGGACTAGGTCAAACTGAGTTGTCTGGTTGGGGCAGACAAGTTGGGTGGAAAGATCTGTTTCTGTTCGGTATGACTCAACTTAACAATTGCTTTAACTAATAACAATTCTCATACCTTTTCAGCAGAAACTTTTATGAGAAATGCAATTCTGCAAGGAGCTTATTTGACTTGATTGAAAGTTTTATAGAAAGCATTAGGGAAGAACAACTTGCCTGTGTTTTCAAGATAGTGAAATACTGATTAAAAGACATTAGTGACTACCTGTTAATGTAACTGAAAGTTCATTGCCTCAATCATCTCCATCTTACTTTGTTTTAAATAATCCATGCAGTGTAAGGAAGAAAAAAAGACTGAAAGATTTTGAAAAAATTGAAACTGAAGAAGTAAAGTACCCATGGTCCAATATAATCCTCTGAAGCATAATTGCATCCCAATTGAAACAGTTTACTTCTCTTTGTGTATGGAAATACATACACAGAAATATATATATAATATATATATAAAGTTTCCATACTTATTTATATCTCCTTTTAGAACAAATATTTAAAAGTCTCCCCATTGAAAACTCACTCCCATTCACCATTGGCTGTTTAGAGTGTGGATAAGGACCACCAATGTCTTAAATATGGTTTTTGCATTCTGCCAAAGATTGTAAGATTTTGTCTCAAACTTTATTTCTTTGGGTTGTTTTATTTGTAATGTAAACAGTTGTGTAGATGAGATGTCAGAAGTAATAGCTCGGCGTTTGCTTTCATTGTATTTGTAATCTGCCACCTGTATGGAAGTAGTAATGCAGTAATTGTATTACTATGTTCTTCCAATCCAGTTGTTTTGTGATAGGAAACAAATACAAGATGGTGAGAAACCTCAAGGAAATCAGTTTGGTTTTTCATTTATTTTCCTTAAGTTACCATTCTTAAATCATCACTTTTGTTACAACAGGTTTGTTTCTTGTAGACCTTTGGGCAAGTACTTCCATTTTCATGTTGTACGAAAATATTCTCATAGTTTTGACTCGTGCTTGATGCTGTTCTGATGTGTCACAGATGATCAAGTTCTGGATCTCAAGACTTTATTAGTCTGCTCAACTATTTTCAAACTCATGAAACTGTTCAACTGACTCTTTTTATGGTTTCTTACTAATAATGATTGCACAATGTTCAGCACCATTTGTGACTCAACAGATAATGAAGCAATCCATGTCCAAATGCAACAAGACCTGGACAATTCCAGGCTTGAGTTGACAAGTGGCAAATAACATTCATGCCACAAAAATGGCAGACAAAGACTAGAGTCAGAGAGTCATAGAGAGGTACAGCATGGAAACAGACCCTTCAATCCAACTCGTCCATGCCTACCAGATATCCCAACTCTATCTAGTCCCACCTGCCAGCACCCAGCCCATATCCTCCAAACCCTTCCTATTCATAGACCCATCCAGATGCCTTTTAAATGTTGCAATTATACTAGCCTCCATCATTTCCTCATTCCAGACACAAACACCCTCTGCCTGAAAAAGATAACCCTTAGATCTCTTTTATATCTTCCCCCCCCTCACCCTAACCCTATGCCTACTTCCAAAAAGACAGAATCTAATCAACATCCCTTGACATTCAATAACATTACCATCTCTGAATCCTCCATTATCAACATCTTATGGATTACCATTGACCAGAAACAGAACTGGACAAGCCATCTAAATATCTGAGGCTACAAGAGCAGGTCAGAGGCTAGAAATCTTGCTGAGAGTAATTCACCTCCAAAGGCTGTCCATCATCTACAAGGGACAAGTTCAGAGTGTGATGAAATACTCCCATTTGACTGTTTACTGCAGCTCCAAAAAACACTCAAAAAATGCTTTACACCATCCAAGATAAATTAGCCCTTTTGATTGGCACCACATTCACAAACATCCAATCCTTCCATTGTTGAAGCTTGGTGCAGCAATGTGTACCATCTATGACATACACTGCAGCCACCTCCATTTAGAAGGACAAAGACAGCAGATTCGTGGGAATACCATTACTTGCAACTTCCCTTTCAAGCCCACACCATCCTGACTTGGAAATATATTGCTTTTCCTGCAGTATTACTGGTTCAAACTCCTGAAACAGCCTCCCTAATTGCATTGTGGGTTTACTTACAGCAAATGGACTGCAGCAGCACCTCTCAAGGGCAACTAGGAATGGGCAATAAATGCCCACATACCATGAATGAATAAAGAAATAATGGAATCAGCTCCATAATTGAAGCTTTCATGCCTACAGTCTTCTGTAGAAACAAATAATCTTTTCCTGACAGATGATTATGTAAACAATTAAATGTATGAAAAAGAAACAATGGGATGTCACTTAGTCCTTCACGTCTTTTCTGCCATTCAGTAATATCAGGGCTAATCTGATTGTAACCTCAATTCTGCATTCCTGCGTATCTCCAAAAATCTTTCATCCCTAATCTATCTGCCTCTGCCTTTAAAATATTCAAAATTTCTGCATCCAATAGCTTTTGAGGAAGGGAATTCCAAAGATTCTGATGACCCCTTATTTTTAAATCTAATTATAAATTACAGGAGGATTGCTGATTATTAGTGTGATAATGCACAATTTCCTAATTTAATCTGAATACCTTTATCCATTAAAAAGTAAATTGTGAAATTATACATAGAATATATAAATAAAACATAACTAATAATTAGAATATAATAAAAGAATCTTATTTTTGTACATTTCTAATTTACATGATGATTCATTGCTAGTTCATCCTTGTGTGCAATAATAGTTTCAGTGAAAGATCCAGCTTGCTTTACAATGATCTGTAAGATACCTTACAATTCTCTCGTAAAATGAGATTAGATGATCAATTAGTACTGAATGCAGTTATTTGTCACAACATTGGAACTTATCCTGGCATTCCACTGACATTTATATTTATGCTGTCCTGTTCTGTTTTTTTCCCTCATGTCTCCACTTCTAACTCTCATGTGGGTTCTGTGAACAGCTATTCAGTCATAGCAATTAAAGAAGGTGGTTCCTTTTGTGCATTTTCCTTCAACGTTCCATGATGAAATGCTGTTGTGAATGTTCCATCCACCACTTGGAATGTTTTATAAACCAACCTTTTTGTGATGCTATTCTGTGATCCCTGAATTCAAAAATGTGCTTTTTTTTAAAAAAAAAGTCACATTATGTTGCTTATTCCCTGTTCCTCTGTAGACTTGTATGAAACATATGTTATTTCAGATTCCAGTGTTATTTCTTCATGTGCCTTTCTGAGTTTGAATTTGTTACTGAAAATGTTGAAATGAAGGGCTTTCTTACTGTGTTTTTCTTTTCTCTCTTCTAGTACTCTCCCAGTATGAGAGCCACCTACCTTGCAGTGAGTGAAGAACCTACTCGAATTTATGGAAATGTTTGTCCTGTTTAGCAATTACACTGCTCTTCATAACAGAGTTCAAGATTCCTTACTGCCAGCTAAAATATGTTGTTCTGGCTAAAGCTCTTTCTCACTCTGTGAAGTTTGAAGTGATGATTATCACTTGGGAGCAATATAGAATTGTTGAAGATTGATGCTGTCATGCTATCAAATGGATTTTCTGAGTTTTGGTGCTCAACATGACGGTACAACTCAATGCTGGAGGTTACATCTGAAAATAATGCAATGTTTTTGAGTACCATTCTTATTGGAGGCTTAGTGTATAACTGGTGTGTACTAAGGTGTTGAATTTAAATTGACTAGCAATTAGAATCTGACATAAGAAGTGCCTTGTAAAATGGACAGATTTTAAAATGAAATGGGTATAAGTTTGAACATGACATCCAAGGTGCCTAACTCTGAACTGAGTTGTGAAATTGATTCTAGGGCTGTGAATTACCTGAATATTACTTGCATATAATTGTTGGAATGGTGTAGTTCATTTCACTCTTAAGCAGCCTATATAGTGCACTTCAGTTATATTTGAACACTGCATCTCCGAGAAAAGCAGAACTAATCCAACCTGCTGAATTGATGATGCTGTTGGTTTGATTTATTTTGGCTAATTGCAAAGTAGGATTGACTGATCATTGACAAATCTATGACCAGGATTGTCACATCTTTTCAGGAGGATCAATAAGAATTGGCTCTTACAGAAAGCCATATTGGAGATGGGACTGGCAGAAAATTAGGACAAATTTGTTTTACAAAAATAAATTAAAATCTCATTACTCGATGGTTCTTTCAGAAGTTCATTTTGGTGTGAATTTTGTTCAGAGTAATTTAAGTGCTCAATCCCACCTCTTGCTTGATGATGACATCCAAACTCTCACCGAAATCACTTATGATAAATATGAAAAGCACAGGCATGATATGTAACCTACAATTTATGATTAGCAACAAAATATTTCAGTTGGCTTACACAACACTGGAATGCCATTTTTCCAGTACAACGGCCAAATTTATTGTCAGACATATGAAGCTCCAGATTTAAATTGTCAATTTCCAGTGTCTTCTATGATACAACTTCACGATATTTTACCAACTCGAATAGCCTGATACCATCATTATGGTATGAATGCCATTTATAGCTTCTTTCTTCCAGGTCTGTTACCTCCCTAATGGACCAGCAGATCCTTCCAGCATATTTTCTTAAACTCAACAAACTAAAAGTGGCCTCCTGTGTTGTGCTGTGTGGAGCAAGTATAATATTAAACTATCACATTCCATGTATAATTTACAATTAAAGGAGCAGCTGTAGTTTAAAATACGACGTGTACCCTAGTGAAGTGGTTTTGGATGTAATTTACTTTCCAAACATTAAGAAACTTAACTTGTTTGTTGAATCCTCAATCACATTCCTGAGGGAATGTGTCAAGAACAGCTTTTCCTCATTAGTTGTGTACTTATATTTCAGTGATCTACTTGTGAGAAGCAATACTTTTTTGAGCAAATGTTATATAATCTGACTGGAGCCCTGTCTATATTGGTGGAACCAACAAAAATAATGTCCTCTAATTTTCTGTCTGAGGAACAAAGTAGCTACTTTTGAGCTACTTTGAGGTTGTGTTATGAATACATTCTGTGCCTGAAGTATGCATTTCACAAAACACAGCTCAAAGTGAGATTTGAAGCCAAATCATTGGAAAAGGTGACGAAAGTAAAAGTATAATTTTATCCAATTTCTAATTTGAATGGGGGGAATGATGCTGTTTTGACATTCTTTGAGTAATTACTCACTTCATGGTTTCTCGGTTATACCAGCAATTATTCTAAATTTCTCTAAATTAACATCATAAGTTTTCTAGTAATGAAATTGCTACATGCTTTGGGAGAACTATCCATACTACTGGTAATAGTGAGATCAGTCAAAAAGATACCTCAAAGCTGCAAAAGAGCTCTCTCAAATCAAACCCATTCAGTCAACAATAATGGTTATATGAATAGAAAAACATTTTAATGGTCATGTATTTTTGCTTTTATTATATAGATGTAGTGTTAGTAATAGTTAATTTAGATGCATGAAATTTTATTGTTGTGCCAACAATAATCATTGTGTTACTATATGATTACAACATATAGTATTACTGCAGTACTAAGGGACTTTAAAACAAAACTTGCTTCAAGTCTATTTGATTAACTATTTTGTCAAATTAGCCCCTAAAAAATTATATGGTGGGTAAAATGTAGAACTTTGAAGCTAACATTGGTCAGTGTACATCAAATGACTAATACACATCACCTGTCTTTGCATTCTTGTGAAAATACTAATTAATGACTTCATTTAATTTATTGCACTCCAAAAAAACGTTAACTTTGTCTTCAAAGTTTGATATTTAAGGTAAAAATGCACAATTCAAAAGACATTTGTGAATATACAAACATGCTTAATTTTCCCTTCAACTGGTGTAGTAGGACTAAATTGCTATGAAATCAAGGGGACAATATTTATCTTTGCTTTTGGAACTGCCTTTACACTCTGATCTAATGAAACCTTGTATTACCTACAGAACACATATAATTAATGGAATCTATTCTAATGCTGTTGCAAAGGATTTTGCCCTTCCAGAATAGAGACAAAACATTTTTTTCCCCTTATTGAAAGGTACTGATTCATAGGAATACCATACAAAGTTTGACTACTGTATACTTTTTCCCTACTAATGAATCATTTGTGACTTGCTTTGGATGAAATGTACAAAAAATGTAAGATACCATTTCGATTTTCATAGTGTTTGATTGCATGATTAACAGAAGTAAGGTTTGTATTTTACCAACTCATTAATTTCAACAAGAAATTAGTTCTTACATGTTAATACTTTTAACACGTTTTGAGGCATTCAGTTTCACTATATAGACTGAAAAACATGTACTAAAACCAGGCTTTTTTTGTGAAATGGCACTTTTTTTTCCTGCTATACAATTGCTTGTGAAATTGGAAAAGAAACACAAAATGCAAACAAAAAGTATCATGAAATACTATTTTGTGATTTAACACTGGAAAATTATCTCAAAATCAAACAGTGGACAAGTGGTCAGATTTCAATAAGATTCAATTAACAAAACCAACTTATATTTTTGGCTAGATCCATCTCAGGGATGAGCGATGAACTTTGCTTATCATGAGCACTATTAAGAATTATGCAGGAATTGAAGTGTTTGGAATCCAGTCTATTCAATGCTGAGTAGCTAGGAGAAAGTTACAAAGTAAAGCTGTCACTTCAGTGTTGGAATGTAAAAGTTGTTAGACCATTGGAATTGATGAGATACATTAATCTCTGATAAAGATACTCTCATTTTATACTGTGTACTTAATTTCAATTTAGGTTTTTTAATAACACAATTTTTGTAAATGTATTGAATTATGTCAACACTGTTCTCAAGGTATTGGATTAGGAATTTTTTTATTCTGTGCAAAGAAGTAACTGTGTTGCAATGAAATATGTAACTACTGTATACAGAATAAATTATTGATTTTCAATAAACAGTTCATCTTCATTAAGTTGCAAGGTTCAGACTGTAAATTAATGAAAAGCTAATGCGCAGACTTTTTAAAAAAAATTAATTAGTATAGTCTTGATTTAAGCATAATAAATCTTCAAAATGTTTGGCACTTCTGGATTATTTGACCCCAAATGTATGGCAGCCTTTGACAGACAAATTCTCCTTCATGCTCCATGACACTCACTATAATGAGGTTAGATGAAGGCCTTGGGAAGAAGCATTTAGGGGACATGAACAACTACTTAAGAAAATTAGTAGCTCATTTCTTGCTTACTCAAAGCTGGTGTCCAGCAGCTACAAGGCACAAGTCAGGAGTGTGGATGCAATATTTCCAATTATCTGGATGAACACAACACCAACGATGCTCACATCATCCAGGACAAAACAGCCCATTTGATAGCACCATATCAACAGACACAGTACTAGCAGTGTGTATCATCTAGAAAATGCCATGCAGATTTCCACCATAACTCCTTCAACAGCATCTTTCAAGCCTGGGACCACTACTATTTGAAAAAACAAGGCAACAGATGCTTGGGAACACTGTCAACTGCAAATTCATTTCCCAGCCACATTTGATTCCGACTTTAAAAAATTTGTTGTTCCTTCAGCCTCAGTGGGTCAAAATTCTGGACCTCTCTTTCTGATAGCACTGTGGGTCCACCTACCTACATCACATGGACTGCAGCTTTTTTCAAAAATTCAAGTTACAAGCCATCACCTCAAGAGAATTAGAGATGGGTAATAAAAAAAAATTAAAAATATATGGATTATTTTTGTCATTATCTTTTTCCCGTAACTGATATTTACATTAAATGGAAGGGCTGTGGTGTTCTCACAGGTAGTCTTGAAGCTGTGTAGGCATGTTCTAGCACCTTTGGTGTAGGGAGATCCAGAACAGGTTTCAAACTTCCTGTTGTTCCTTTATTTCGTTAGGTTTGATTGCACTCTGCCATGTCCTTGCCTGTCCAACTCATCCCACAACCATTGCACAGCTATTTCTGCCACTGAGGTTAAGCACCATTCTCTCTTGCCCCTCCCCATTGTACATATCTGAGCATTGAAGTGAAATATACTGTTTGTGTTCCTGGTACTGTGTAAATGGCAATGATAAGGAAAGTAATTTCCATGCTTTATATTTATTAAAACAAACATAAAACCTCAAATTGTTTAGATTTTTAACAAAACAATTAAAATAAGAGAGTGCGTGAATTACAGACAAAGAAAATTAATTACTCTGCATGAACATTTCCTCATCATATGATGTGTTTGTTAATCTGAGGTCAGCAACTCCCTGAAATAAAGTTTACAGAATTCATTCTCCTATTTCTTTTGGAAAAGGTTTGAAATCTCAGATTTCAATCTCAAAAGGTAGATGCCCTATCCCCCAAAACTCATGTTGGATACTTCACTTGAAAAGAAATTTAACAAAATGTAAATATTCATTGGAAATTTCTGACCGTTGCTCCATCTCTGAAAGCACAATTGTGGTTCATTAGTAAGGTAAAAGTTATCCTATCAGCACCAGGACTTTTGACATTGTTTGAGGGCTTGAAGAAAATAAATGGACAATCTAATGGATGAACTTTCTTGTGTTACAATAACAATCTTTTTAAATTTTGTGTAAAGTCTTTACTCAGCATATTTGGACATTTGGTTACTGAACAAGAAATGTGGAGTGACGTTTCAAAAGATGTGTAGAGTCTTTCAGTTGGTTCAACCAACAAAAGCTGATGATGAATTCTTACAGTTTCACATCATAATGTAGCATATGGAAGTAAAATTGTGGTACGCGAAATGTGCTAGTTGCAAGATTTTTAATAGAGATGACTTAAAATTATTTCAGAAATATAGTTGAGTATTATACATCTCAGCCTTCATTAGTGGTAGCATTCTCTCAACTCTTAGTAAGAAGATTGTCACATTCCAGAGTTTTGAGTACAATACCCAAGCAGACAGTTGCATGCTTCGTTGAGGGAATGCTGCACTGGCCAGAACTGCCATCTTTCAGTTGAGACTTTTATCCAAGGCGCTGAAACAGAGAAATGGAAAACAGGAGCAGAAGTAGGCATTTAAGCCTGCTCCACCATTCAGTATGATCATGGCCAGTCATTCAACTCAGCACTCTGTTTCCGCTTTCTCTCTATATCCTTTGATTCCTTTAGCCCTAAGAACTATACTGAGCTGCTTGAAAACATTCAATGTTTTGGCCTCAACCACTTGCTGTAGCAGAGAATTCCCAAGACTCACCACTCTCTTGATGGGGAATTTCTCCTCCATCCTAACTAATCTACCCTGTATCCTTAGATTGTGACTCCATCTCGGTTCTGGAATTCCAGTCATCAGGAACATCCTCCTGTCTTTGCTCTGTCTACTTTATTAGGATTTTATAGGTTTATATAGGATTTCATTTCATTTCCCCTCCCCTCCCCTCCCCACCAGTGAATACAACCCTAATCAACCCAGTTTCTCTTCATGTCAGTCATTCCAACCTAGGAATCAGTCTGGTAAATGTGTATTGCATTCCCTCCATATCCAGGATATCCTTCCTTAGAAAGGAGACCGAACTGCACACAATACTTCAGATGTAGTCTCACCAAAGCTCTATACCAAAGTTGCACACAGTACTTCACATGTGGTCTCACAAAGGCCCTGTACAATTGCAGCAAGATATCCCTGCTCCTGTACTTGAATCCTCTTGCTATGAATGCCAACTCACAATTTGCCTTCTTATTTTCAACAGCTGGTGTAGAAGGATACCCAGCTCACATTGCAACTCCCCCTTTCCTAATCTATCGCAATTCGGATAAAGTTCTTTCCTATTTTTGCTTCCAAAATGGATAAACTCACATTTATTCAATTATACTTCATCTGCCATGCATTTGCCCAATTAACTTGTCCAAATCACCAAAGCGTCTCTACAAATTCCTCACAGTTTACCCTCCCACCCAGCTTTGTGTTGTCTGATAAAGTGGAGTCATTAAGTGTTCTGTAGGCTCTATTTACTCTAAATAGGAAAAGAGTGGTAATAACAGGAGTAAGGCAAGACTAAATAGTGGATTTACACAGAGGCAGACAGCATGGCTAAGATAATAAACATGATTTGGAGATGCCAGTGTTGGACTGGGGTGTACAAAGTTAAAAATCACTCAACACCAGGTTATAATCCAACAGGTTTAATTGGAATCACACTAGCTTTCGGAACGTCGCTCCTTCATCAGGTGGTAGTCACATGATGAAGGAGCGACACTCCGAAAGCTAGTGTGCTTCCAATTAAACCTGTGAGATAATAAATAAATACTTTGCACCTGTCTTTATCAAGGAAATAGATCCTATCCAGGCCATTGTAATAGATAAGGAAACTATTGCTAGAAGAGTTCAAAACTGATAAGGAAGAAGTGTTGGATCGATGATTGTTAACGTTGACAAGCACTGGGACTGGATGAGATTTATCCAAGGATGTTGTAGGAAGTGAGTGTGGAAATTGCAGGGGCACTGGCTACAACCTTTGTCTTCCTTAGACTCGGGAGGTGCTAATAGATAACATAATTGGAAATGTTACTCCCTAGTTCAAAGAAGGTTGTAAGGATAAACCCAGCAATTACAGATGAGTTGGTTTAACTTCATAACAATTACTTAGACTTGGACAGCAACAGACCTGTGAGAAAAGTTATAGCTCATGGAATAAAAAGGACAGTAGTAAAGTGGATGCAAATTTGGTTGAGTGATAGAAAACAGAGTAATGGTCAATGGATATACTTCAGACCAGAGGAAGGTTTGTTGGACATCCCTAGATCTTTGTGTGCAGGTGACAGTTTCAAAGTTTGTAGCATTGGAAGCAGTCAGTATAAAATTTCCAAAGTACAGAGGCAAGTCGGTGGGGTGGTTAGCATTTGCAGTTCAATGCAAAGAAGAGTGAGATAATGTATTTTGATAGGAAGAACGTTGGCTGACAATATAAAATAAAGGATGCATTTCTATAGGGGGTGCAGGAGCAGAAGAATCTGGATATATATGTGCACAGATCATTGAAAGTGGCAGGGTAGGTGGAGAGCATTTAATCAAGCAGAATAAAGTATCATATATGTTAATAGGGGCAGTGAGTACAAGAGCAAGGGCATGATGCTGAACTTCAAGAAGACATTTGTTACACCTTAGTTGGATTATTGTGTATAGTTCTAAATGGCATACAGTAGGAAGGATGTGCATGCCTTGGAGAGAGTGCAGCAGAAACTTACAAGAATAGCTCTTTGGATGAGAAATAACACTGGAGAGGTTCAGATGATTCTTCGTGGAGAGAAGAAGTCTAAGAAGAGAGCTGAATGAAGTTATCAAGATCATGAAGGGGTGGAAAAAAAAAATTTCCATTCAGAAAAGGATCAAGAACAAGAATGCACTGATCTATGGAGTTGAAAAAGAAACAAATGTGATTGAATAATAAGCCTTTTCCATGATGAGTATTTCAGATCTGAAATGCACTGCCTGGAAGCATGGAGGCAGGTTTTTTTGAGGTATTCAAGAGGGCATTAGGTGATTATATCTTTGCTCACCATTACTCTTTAAATAGAGAAAAGGTAGAAGAACGGCATAAAGTCATGATGATCATTTATGGGTAGAATGGCCTCCTCCTACACAGGAGGTCATAGGTCTGATTCTAACCAGACTTTTTCCATTGTTTGCAAACCAAAGGAAGGTTTTCAAAGTAAAGGAAATGCATAATTTCATTAAATGTGTCTGATTTTAACGCTGGTGGCAGAGTCCTGGAGCAAGCCAGTTCCAGATGTTTAGCATCTTTCAGGTTGCAATGGATTCGATTATCTCTGAGAGGGGTGAGTGAAGTTGGGATCACTCAGGGGCTTCACTGGCTGTATCCTTTGCTGCAGCCCAGGATGTCTCAGCCACAGGTAGGTCGGCGAAGTGCGCGCGTGCGCGCTACTCGTCACCGTACTGCAGCTGCGCGCCCAGTTTGTTGCTAGGAGACTGTCAACTGACCGGAGCCAGAGACAGCGAGCAGGACAGGGACAGATTCAGCTACAGGCAGAGAGACAACAAACCGGCCGCAGGTACCGGGGTAGAGCTGGGGATGGGAGGGCAGACCTTACATCCGACCCTGAGGAGGGGTATATACCCACAGAGGGGTTATATATCCAACCGGGGAGGGGTGGAGGGGTATATACCCACAGAGGGGTATATACCTGCAGAAGGGGTTATATATCCAACCAGGGGAGGGGTATATACCCACAGAGGGGGTTATATATCCCAACCAGGGGAGGGGTGTATACCCACAGAGGGGGTTATATATCCCAACCAGGGGGTGGGGAGGAGGGGTGTATACCCACAGAGGGGGTTATATATCCCAACCAGGGGGTGGGGGGGAGGGGTGTATACCCACAGAGGGGGTTATATATCCCAACCAGGGGGTGGGGGGGAGGGGTGTATACCCACAGAGGGGGTTATATATCCCAACCAGGGGGTGGGGGGGGAGGGGTGTATACCCACAGAGGGGGTTATATATCCCAACCAGGGGGTGGGGAGGAGGGGTGTATACCCACAGAGGGGGTTATATATCCCAACCAGGGGAGGGGTGTATACCCACAGAGGGGGTTATATATCCCAACCAGGGGAGGGGTGTATACCCACAGAGGGGGTTATATATCCCAACCAGGGGAGGGGTGTATACCCACAGAGGGGGTTATATATCCCAACCAGGGGAGGGGTGTATACCCACAGAGGGGGTTATATATCCCAACCAGGGGAGGGGTGTATACCCACAGAGGGGGTTATATATCCCAACCAGGGGAGGGGTGTATACCCACAGAGGGGGTTATATATCCCAACCAGGGGAGGGGTGTATACCCACAGAGGGGGTTATATATCCCAACCAGGGGGTGGGGAGGAGGGGTGTATACCCACAGAGGGGGTTATATATCCCAAGCAGGGGGTGGGGAGGAGGGGTGTATACCCACAGAGGGGGTTATATATCCCAACCAGGGGGTGGGGAAGAGGGGTGTATACTCGCTGAGGACTTCTATACCCCACTGGGTGGGGAAGTAGAGGAGGATAGCATATTTAGCCAATGTGAGGAAGGGGGAGGGGGGTATATACCTGACCTGGCATGAGGAAAAGGGGCAGGTGATATATGTAACCTAGCAGAAGGTATGGTTATCGTGTACCTGACAGTGGGGCAAATCTGGCAAGAGGAGCAGAACTAAGATTGGTGCAGTGGAATTCCTAACTAATTTGTTCCCAGGTCTTGATCTTCCTACTCCCTCAGCTTCCCCCCCCCCCCCCCCCCCCCAAAAAAAAAACATAGACTCCTACCCATTTACCAGGACACTCTTTCCATACTTATCCCTTGGTATCTGTCCTGTGACTCAAGTCATGTCACCTTACTGCCTGCATCCTCTCCAGACCTCCTCTTCCTCCCTATATTTTCCTCACACTACTTTTCTTCCTTCACACCAGAAGGAGGAACCTCTTCTTTCTACCTTGGGCCCTTTCAGCTGTAACACAGAATTAACCTCAGGCCAACTTTTTAATCCTCCTTGCAGATAAAAGCAAAATTCTTTTTTCATACTCCTGCCCTTGTTTGGTCAATGTGTTTTATTGTTTTAAGGAAAATGTATGTAGGAACCATCTGGAATTAAACTTTGAATACTGAAATGATCCAAACTTTGTTAAATGATTTGTAGCTAGATGAGAATTCCCAGATGTGAAAATGAGCCCAACTGCAATTGTCCATTGAACCTTTGAATATTCTTGCACAGGAGTTAATTGGTTGAAGTAGTGATAGACCTTCATGTGGGTTCAAAACATAGAAAATAGCAGAGGTAGGCCATTCAGTTCTTTGAACTCTGCCATTCAATATGATCAGGATCATCCAAATCAGTACTCTCTTCCTGATTTCTCCCCATACCCTTTGATCCTTTTAGCCGTAAGAACTTGATCTAATGTCTTGAAAGCATTCAATGTTGATACTTCTGCTGCTGTTGCACATCCTTTAGAAATCCTGACTCACGCAAAAGTGCATTAATTGCTTCAGAGGTTTGAACCTTTTAATAGGGAAATTTGTACTGTCCAGACCCATCTGACAATGTCTCCAATGCTGACCTCACAGTCAGACTTCAGCCTGTAGCACAGCAGTAGTACAACTCAATCCTCATCCACTTCCTCGCAGCCAACTACCTAACTCCTGCAACTGTCACTTCCTGCAGCCACCACCCCAAAGATTTATTTGGCATGGACATGTTTTAAAACTACTACAAAAAGATTAACTACACAACTGATTCCTGAAACTAGTAAATCGTTTTGTATGGATTTTAAAAGTCATTTTGAGTGATTAGAAACATATTGGTCATGCCATTCAATGTCAAGAAGCAACGGTTTAATTCTCTCTTGTTGGTAAAGAGTCAAAATCTCATAAGACATTCCCTCTAGCCCAGCTGACAGCCTTGAGAAATCACAGTTCATAGAAACATTCCAGTCCAATGTTTTTCTGCTCCTCGCTGAATTGATGTTGTTGTGAAGAACCAGGTGCACTTCAGATCATAGAGGATATGATCCAACCCAAGTCTATATTTAGTAAACTCCAAAATTGTAACATTCCTTCGGAGCCTTCAGTTTGAAACGAGGTGCATAAAATAATTGTCACAATAGTTGCTAATACCATTTGTAGTTTTTCTACCACTATTAATCAATGGCTGAGTGGTTAGTGCTGCTGCTCACTGCACCAGGAACCTGGGTTTGGTTCCACCCTCGGCCGACCGTCAGTGTGGAGTTTCCACATTCTCTCCATGACTCTGTGGGTTTCTCCAGGTCCTCCAGTATCCTCCCACAGTCCAGAGATGTGCATGTTAGGCGGAGTAGCAATGCTAAATTGCCCATAGTGTCCAGGGATGTGCAGGCTTGGTGTAGATTAGCCACAGCAAATGCAGGTTTACAGAGACAGGGTGGGGGTGGGGTTGGTCCGTGAGGGATGCTCTTCGGAGGGTTGGTGTGAACACAATGGGCCAAATGGCCTGCTTCCACACTCTATGATTAATGCTGAAAGTCTATAGTTTATTCAACGTAGAGATTTCTAAGTCTTGCCCCTCTCTCGCACCGTTTTGTTTCACTCCATAGCCCCACTTTGTCAGTTTCCAACTCAAAATAGAATCATGCTAAACCTCGTTTCTGCTACAGATTGCCAATGAAGCAGGAAATCAATAACAAATATTATAAGTAACGAGATTTGATCATAGCTTAAACAAAGATTTAGAATAATATTCAAAATACTACTTGTAGTACTACTGGGACTAAGCATGGCATTAAAGATAAACTAGTTTTATAAAACTTCAAATCATTCTACTTGTCCACCATTGGTGACATTTATTTTACCAAATCATTGGAATATAAGGTATTTAAATAATTTGTTGAATTAAGTATATTATTTTGGTATCTTGCAGAGATGATGGAAATAGTGTATGTCTATACTAAAATACGGAGCGAGTTTGGGCGGCAGTGCAATTTTTCAGATCGCCCAGCAGAGCTACATGTTGATATTGTCCCGGATCCATCATTGGCAGAAAACTTCATCGAGAAAAATCCCGTTGATGTGTTTGTACAAGTTTCAAAGGACATGTCTGAACATGAGGTAGGGTAGCAGTGGTTGAAAACTGTAGTTCCCTCAATTTTGATTCTTAAAATTCCTAGTACTGCTGGTAAGTGTTGTTCACTTAACAAAGGGAGGTAGGGTCGGATTTATACTATGAATGGTAGGACATTGGGTAGTGTTGTAGAACAGAGGGACTTAAGAGTTCAGTTACACACTTTTTTTTGAAGTTAAAGACACACATAAAGAAAGGTTGGATAAAAAGCCAATGTGACATACTTGCCTTCATTGCTCAGTCCCTTGGGAGTTGGAAAGTCATGTTGAGGTCATACAGGACATTGTTGAGGTATCTTCTGGAATACTTCGTCCAGTTCTGGCACCCAGTTATAGGAAGGATATTATTAAGCTGGAGAGGGTTCAGAAAAGATTTACCAGGATGTTGCCAGGTATGGAAGATTTGAGTTATGTAGCTGTGTTGGTACTTTTTCATGGAGTGTAGGAGGGTGATGTTCGGCATGGATTGGTTGGACTGAAGAGTCTGTTTCCATGCTGTATGACTCTGTGAACTGAATCCCAGGTTTCTCCATCAATTTTGTTTGTAAATTATGTTTAAGATCTGTTTCAGTTAGTGATCAGAAATTGTGCATATGTGAATATCCAATTCTTCAAAAATGATTTACATACCATTCAATAGTTTTGAATGTTTTTTTAGACAATTGATATTGTCGCGCAAATCTTCACAAAGATAGCTGACATTTAAATAAGTTGTGGTACTCCTTGAAGAGAGTCTAGTATTTGATTGTCTTTCTCACTTCTCAAATATACATCACTATACCTTCGAGAAAAGCTTGTAGCAGAGTGTGCAAATTAAGTTAGGCTTTTAATATTTTTTTAGAAAACTAATGTTATTTTTGATCGTGTATCTGACCAAACCTTTTTTTGCAACTTGACATGTTTATGAAGTCAGCTACCACCAAATTAACAGGTTGTCTTTTATATCTGCACTTTGCAGGCAGCCTTTAATCTCCTTCAAGGCAAAAGTCATTTGTGTCATACAACATGACTAATATGCATCCATATGTGATGAGGTAGAGGTAGCCAGAATATTGGTTGTCATTCCATCAGAGTTGTTGAAAACCCATGGTACTAAATGGAAATACAAGCTGGTCAGAATGTTTCTAAAGAAAGCTTTAATGTAACTTTACTATATTTGCATCACTGTAAAATGATTTTTAAAAAAACAAATAACTGTTGATGATCTGTGTAGAGTTAAAGAAAAAGCACATGGAAAATGCAGGCCTGAGTTCTGTTTATGTCATCATGTGTAAATCCTGCTAATCACACTTGTTAAATGAATTTGCATAAGCCTTTATAACTTTGCTAGTATGATATGTGTAAGGATGCAAGTGAAAATGTTATCTGTACAATATGGAATAAACTCTTTGTTATAAGTTCATAAGGGAATATGTGACTTTTTTTTTGTTTTGTCTTTTTGTATTCTGAAATCGATAACAATGGCAAGTTCGTTAGCTGAAAATTGTAACATCCCAGACAGACCATAAGAAATAGGAACAGGAATATGCTATTCAGCTCCTTGAGTCTGCTCTACCAGTCAATAGGATCATAGCTAATCTGACATTCCTCATGCCCACTTTCTTATATTTTTCCTGTAACCTTAGATTCCACTTTTGATCAAGAATCTATCGATCTCAGCTTTAAATTTACATAGGGACTCTGCCCCAGGGCTCTCTGTGGTAAGGAGTTCCAAGACTCTCAACCCTCAGAAAGAAGGAATTCCTCCTCCTCTCAGCCTTAAAATGATGCACCTTTGTTCTGAGACTAAAGAATCCTAGACTCTCCCTTGAGGGGAATAATTGTCTGAGCAAGCTTAGAGAAAAAAAGCTAAGTTCACTCTAGATAACCATATCCTCATTCCTTTGTAATTTCCTTCATTTAAGCTAAACGGTATTTTTCTCACATTTATCACACTCAAACTGAATATTAAATTCATCATGTTATGAATATTACTTCCTAGGAGATCTTTTACTCTGAGATAATTTATTCAACTTGTCTCATTACCCATTACCAGATCTAAGATAATCTGCTCCCTGGTTGGCTCCTTGACATATTGCTCTAAGAAACTACCCCTAATGTACTCAATGAGTTTATTGTCATAGCTACCCTTTCCAATTTGATTAACTCCATGAACCTGAAGATTGCAATCACTCATAATGAATGCACTATTCTTTTTACATACGCCTATTATATGTTGATTTATAGCCTTGCTCAGAGTGGCCAGTATTTGGAGGCCTGAACACTACTCCAATCAATGTCTCTTTCCCCTGCTGTTTTTTTTTACCTCTGCCTCAATGGATCATCTGAGCCTGGATCATCTGAGCCTAGATCATCTCTCACTACTATCCTTATTTAACCTCTTATTAATAGTGCCATCCCACCACCTTTTCCATCCTTCACGTCTCTCTGAAAGGTCAAATATCCCTGAACATTAAATTGTCAATTTTGATCTCATTGTAATCCTGTTTCCATAATAGTTGAGATCACATTCATTTACCTTGATTTGTGCTGTCAGGGCAACCATCTCATTCTGAATGTTTCTTAAATAAGATGCAAACCCTTTAAATTTTTTTTCTATTATTGAGTTTCTCTAGATTTTTTTAATGCTTCCTTGGTACAGTATAACGTTAACACAATCTGATAGAAGATGACCTAGTACTTGCTGCATTTGTTCCTGACTAGTTACAAGGATGAAAGTCTATTTGAGTGCTTTGACAGGTCACCTACAACAGTTCTAAGTTCAGCAGCTCAATAGTCAGTCAGTCAGAAACTATCAATGACGCAGTGGCTGTGCCCCTTTCTCTTTCTCTGAAATCTCTTTAATCAAGGTTTGGGAACGGAAAACTCATAGAACATAGAAAAATACAGCGCAGTACAGGCCCTTTGGCCCTCGATGTTGCGCCGATCCAAGCCCACCTAACCTACACTAGCCCACTATCCTCCATATGCCTATCCAATGCCTGTTTAAATGCCCATAAAGAGGGAGAGTCCACCACTGATACTGGCAGGGCATTCCATGAACTCACGACTCGCTGAGTAAAGAATCTACCCCTAACATCTGTCCTATACCTACCACCCCTTAATTTAAAGCTATGCCCCCTCGTAATAGCTGACTCCATACATGGAAAAAGGTTCCCATGGTCAACCCTATCTAAAGCCCTAATCATCTTGTACACCTCTATCAAGTCACCCCTAAACCTCCTTTTCTCCAATGAAAACAGCCCCAAGTGCCTCAGCCTTTCCTCATACGATCTTCCTACCATGTCATCATATGGCTCTATTACTGAAAGCCAAGAATTCTTAATTCTGAATTATTGTCTCCAAGAGAACAAAATAAAATCAATCAGCCACAATTGCTCCACTGAGAAACTCTGGGACAAGCAGCTACTGTAAACAAGAATATGAACATTCTATGAGGAATTTTTTCATGATTTTAAATTCAACATAACCAAGACCATACACTGCAGAACTGTCTCTATGCTTGGGGATGTGGAGTCGTTGGTGGTGATTGAGTGTGTGTGCGTGTTGCTTTTGCATTAGTGAGTCGTTGGATATATTTGTACATTTTTAATCTATTGTTAATAACTCCAGCATTTTTTTAGAGTTTTAGAAATAAAATTAGCTGTTCATTTGTTAACTAAAGGAATGTGGTTGGCTTATTTCCTACATCAAGTGATACACAATGGATTATTTGTTAACTTGGATATATCACATTTCTTTTGAATTCTCGGTTCATTGTCAGCAACTCATAAGGGGAGGGAAAAGAGAGGTCAACATTCTGACTTGGTTATACAATATTGTAATGAAAATGTTGAAGCCAAAGAATGATAACTATTTGCATCACTGCTTCATGAGTTTAGGTCTTTCTTCACAAACAAACATTAATTTTAGATACAAGGTGTGGCTGAGATCTTTGTGCAAACAGAAGAAATCTGACCATATTCCCTAAATGATGTCCAGTCAAATGAAGTAGTTTGATGCAGTTCACCAATACACTTATTTTCTTTTTTTTCTCTTTCCGCTTTAAGGTCAATACAGAACGTTTTAAGACAGAGTCTCGAGGGATTAACCATGTAGAGGGTGGCTGGCCTAAAGATATAAATGCAAATGATCTGGAACATACCATTCGTTATAGGAAGAAAGTGGAAAAGGATGAGAATTATGTCTACACACTCATGCAGCTGGGTAGTGTAAGTGAATGTGAAGATATTAATGCAAAATGGTGTTTCTTTGCTCCCCTAGAAAGAAATATGGTAGTAATTCTAATGTATTTCTAAAGTTGATGAATTGACTTTTGCTTGCCTTTGTAGTATTTTTGGCTTCTGGAAAATATTAATTTATGCACTCAAAAAGAGCTGTTTAGTAAACATTTACAGCTCAAAGGATATTTTTAGTGAGGGAATCATCCTTCTAACTTATTCTATTTTCTTGCATCTCTTTTTGGAAAATATAGAAAAGAATGACAAATATTTTGGACTTCAAGACTAATGGATGTCTATTTAAGGACTAGGTTTCTTGAGAAAATGACTTCTTGCAAGGAACCTTCTCCTAGGAACTGATCATGTGATCGGACTGTCTTTGAAATAAACAATGGAGAAAAGTAAAAAAACGATTATTGCAGAAAGCCTGTCTTTCAAACAATTCACTTTGGAGAAAGTTGGCTGCAGTGAGCAACTCTTTTTCAGCAGAATTTAACAAGTATTCTTGATATTGGTTAAAAGAGTAAAATCTTAATAATAGAAGGACTCAATTAATAGTGAGTTGGACTTCCGTGATAGCCAATCTGAGAAGAAAGATAGTTCGTATTGTCAAGACTCCAGAGTTAAAGAACATTCAAACCAGTAGAGTTCTGACTCGAGGTGACTATGAGTAAGGTATTTATGATAACTGCATTGAACAGAGAGCCTACACCCTAAGGAGGAGATTTGAAGGAAACACCTTGCCAGAAATAAGTGGAAGAGCCAGGATATGTCAACCCATATATGAATCTATCAAATGGTTCTCAAACAAACTGGTTAATCTTCCAATTCCAATAAATTACTGACTGAATTTTTTGGGTGCAATTCAAATTAATGTGGAAGGAAGTTTAGGTTAAGTTTTTTTGGTTTAAAAAGTAAGTAGCTGTTCATTGCATTTTCAATATCTTTAACAAACTGACTATTTAAGATTTAATTGACTTTTGTGATTGATCTCTGTGTTGTAAAATATTTTAATTTTAGCAATGAACCTTGTAACTGCATTCTGTTAGTAAATATCTGCAATTTTGATTTCAAAAATATTATTGGTCTCTACTGAAATCATATATCTTTCAACATTTAAGAGTAATAGAATAGCATCAGCACAAACTAGTTGGGCTAGCCTTTACTTTTTTGCATTGATGAGCAAGATTTTGCAAGAGTAGAGTGACTTATGATGTGCTCTTTCAGATATGTTCATGCATATATAGGTTTTAAAAATATTGGCCCACAAAGTTGGTGGAATGGCAAGCTGAAGGGTAACAAGAGCAGTAGGTCATCTGGAACCTTGATAAGCAACAAAATAATGGCATCTCCTTACCTAATGAAACTTGTATATTGACTGAATATTCTTTTCTGTTTTTGCAGTTAATGGAGCACTGCATCAAACAGAACAATGCTATCAATATTTATGAGGAATACTTTGATGATAAAGAGGAATCCATGGAAAGATTCACGGAACCTTTATCTGCAAAAACCATAAATGTTTTCAGGTAATGGTACATCCTTGAGTATTGCATTAATGTCTCCTTAGATTAAAAAGTTCCTGTCAAAGAAAGATTGTGGACAATTTTTCAAGGGTAACTCCAGCCAGTTTCGAATTGTGAGTAAATGTCAGTAGAAAATCTCAAGATTACTGACCAAAAAGCAATATGTTCAAGCTTACCTATGATTTATTACGGTTCCAAACATAAAGGCATAACATATCTTTTAATTAAAAACTGTTATCCCACAGCCAATCTTTCTGTATTCAAGCGAAACATCTTCCCATCCCTCCCTAATTTTAAAAGCAACAAGTCAGCTCATTCATTTTTCTATCATCCTCGAATGAATAACATTCAATGTTTTGTTTTATTCTTCAGATTTTCCAAAAGGCTTTTATCTCTTCCTAGATTCTGTTACAAAATTCATCCACTCTTTGAATTAGTCAGTGTGAAAGTAATCATGATGTTGCTTCCAGCAGCACTGATTGTCTTCCCTAGCAGCAGGGTACATCGCAAGCCACCATCTGTGAGATTCATGTGGCATTCTTCAAGGCTGTGGATACTTAGGTGCTGGCAGAGATTCATCTGTATGTGCTAAATTGACAATAATCTTGCTGTCAGTGTGTAAGAAAACATATTTAGAATTATAAGACTCAATTTCATCCTCAGCTGGAGTACTGCATTCATTTCTAGGCAATGTACTTTGGGAAGGACATGAATGCATTAGAGAGTGAGTTAAAGGGTTTTGCAAGAATCATTCCAGGGATAAAGAATTTCAATTACTGAGGTTGGTGAAGTTGTTCTGTGTTTCTTGGAGAAGAGAAGACTGAGAGGAGATCTGATTGACATCTTGAAAAATGTCCATATTACAGAGGAGGAAGTGCTGTATGTCTTGAAATGCATAAAAGTGGATAAATCCCCAGGACTGATCGGGTGTACCCTGGAACTGTTTGGGAAGCTAGGGAAGTGGTTGTTGAGCCCCTTGCTGAGATAGTCACAGGTGGGGTGCTGGAAGACTGGAGGTTGGCTAACGTAGTGCCTCTGTTTAAGAAGGGCAGGAAGGACAAACCAGGGAACTATAGACCAGTGAGCCTGATGTCGATGGTGGGAATCCTGACGTACAGGATGTACATGTATTTGGAAAGGCAAGGACTGATTAGGGATAGTTAACATGGCTTTGTGCGTGGGAAATCAGGTCTCACGAACTTGATTGAGTTTTTTGAAGTAACAAAGAGGATTGATGGGGGCAGAGCAGAAGACATGATCTATATGAACTTCAGTAAGGCATTCAACAAGGTTCCTCATGAGAGACTGGTTCGCAAGGTTAGATCTCATGGAATACAGGGAGAAGTAGCCATTTGGATACAGAACTGGCATGAAGGTAGAGGTGGAGGGTTGTTTTTCAGACTGGAGGCCTGTGACCAGTGGTGTGTCAGAAGGATCAGTGCTGGGCCCACTGCTTTTCATCATTTCTGTAAATAATTTGGTTGTAAACATAGGAGCTTTAGTTAGTTAATTTGCAGATGACACCAAAATTGGAAGTGTTCTGGACAGCGAAGAAGGTTACCTTAGAGTCCAACAGGATTTCGATTGAAGATGTGCCAATAGGCTGAGGAGTGGCTCATGGAATTAAATTTAGACAAATGTGAGCTACTGCATTTTGGGAAAGCAAATCAGAGCAGGATTTGTACACTTATTGGTAAGGTCCTATCGAGTGTTGCTGAACAAAGAGACCTTGGATAGTGAAGGCAGCGTTTGGTATGCTTTCCTTTATTGGTCAGAGTATTGAGTATAGGAGTTGGGAGTTCATGTTGCAGCTGTCCAAGGCATTGGTTAGGCCACTTTTGGAATATTGCATGCAATTCTGGTCTTCTTATTGGAATGATGTTGTGAAACTTGAAAGAGTTCAGAAAAGATTTTCAAGGATGTTGCTACAATTGGAGGATTTGACCAATAAGGAGAGGTCTTCCCTAGAGTGTCGGAGGCTGAGGGGTGACCTTATAAAGGTTTATAAAATGATGAGGGGCATGGATAGGGTAAATAGACAAGGTTTTTTCCCTGGGGTGGGGTAGTCCAGAACTAGAAGGCATAGGTTTACAGTGAGGGGAAATATTTAAAAGAGACCTAAGGGGCAACTTTTTCACAGTGCTGTATGTATGGAATGAGCTGCCAGAGGAAGTGGTGGAGGCTGGTACAATTACAACATTTAAAAGGCATCTGAATGGGTGTATGAATACAAAGGGTTTAGAGGGAAATGGGCCGGGTGCTGGCAAATGGGACTAGATTAAGTTGGGATATCTGGTCAACATGGACAATTTGGACTGACGGATTTGTTTCCGTGCTGTACATCTGTATGACTCTATGATAGAAGTATTTGAAAATCATGAGCAGATTGAAAAAGAGCATGCAGAAAAAATTGTTTCCCCCTGTGAAGTTATTGAAAATGAGAGGATACAGATTTTAAAGCAATCATTACAAGAAGCAAAAATGATGAGGAAAATATTTTTCACAAAATGAATGGATAAGATTTGGAGTGCACTACCTGAGACTGTGGTGGAGGCACATTCTAAGAAGGCATTCAAATAGAAATTAGATATGATTTCAAAAGATGCCATGTCTAGGGTCATAGATAAATGATAGGAGAATGGCAGTAAATGAGATGCTTATTTGAAGAGCCAGTACAGACATGATGAGGTGAATATCCACCGTGTGCACTGTTAAAACTCTGTGATACCTGGAGCAAAAGGAAAGTTCAACCCGAAGACTTTGCTGCAGGAGTTCCTCAGTGCAGCATCCTATGTCTAAGTATCTTCAGCTGCTTTTAGATTAGATTACTTAGTGTGGGAACTGCCCCTTCGGCCCAACAAGTCCACACCGACCTGCCAAAGCGCAACCCACCCACACCCATTCCCCTACATTTACCCCTTCGCCTAACACTATGGGCAATTTAGCATGGCCAATTCACCTAACCTGCACACTTTTGAACTGTGGGAGGAAACCGGAGCACCTGGAGGAAACCCACGCAGACACGAGGAGAGTGTGCAAACTCCACACAGGGAGTCACCTGAGGTGGGAATTGAACCTGGGTCTCTGGCGCTGTGAGGCAGCAGTGCTAACCACTGTGCCACCGTGCCGCCCACATTTTTTTAAAATGCAACCCACCCAGACCCAATCCCCTACATTTACCCCTTCGTCTAACACTGGGCAATTTTAGCATGGCCAATTCACCTAACCTGCACATTTTTGGACTGTGGGAGGAAACCGGAGCACCCGGAGGAAACCCACACAGACATGGGGAGAATGTGCAAACTCCACACAGTCAGTCACCTGAGGTGGGAAATGAACCTGGGTCTCTGGCGCTGTGAGGCAGCAGTGCTAACCATTCCTCTTCCAACCATCATAAAGTGAGGATATTTGCAGATGATTGCACAGTCCTAAATATCATTTATTATTCTGCAGATATTGAAGCAGTCTGTGTCCATATGTAGCAAGACCACCTTGAACTGATAAATAGCAAGTGGTATTCACGTTATACCAGTGCTCAGCAATGACCATTTCTACCAAGATAGGATCTAACCATTTTCCCCTCCCATTCAACAAAATTTTCATTGCTGAGCTCCCCAACCATCATGAACATAGTGAAGATTAGCATTGACCAGAAATTTAACAGCAATATCAATATTAGGGTTATAAGAACAGGTCAGGGTCTGGAAATTCCATGACAAGTGACTTGCCTTCTGACTCCATAAAACCTTTACAAGGCACAAGCCAGGAACATGATGGAAGACTTATCACTTACCTTAATAGGTGCAGCACTAACAACACTCAAAAAGCTAACTATATCCAGATCAAAGAGGCCCACATCATTCAACCACCAACTTAAACATTCACTCTCTCTGCACTGACACACAGTTGTCAGTCTGTACTTTTTCCGGATGTACAGCAGCAACTCCCAAACCTCCTTCAACAATAGCCTTCCAAATCAAGAAGTCTAGCATTTGGAAGGACAACAGCTGCAGATAACTGCCAGTTTCTTGCTAAGCCAAACATTATTCAGACTTTGAAATATAGAGACAATTTGGCCTATTTCAAAATTTGGGTGCAGTGCTGAGGGGATGGGAACAAGCTGCTGTGCTGTACAAGAGTAAGTGGCTACAAAATGACACTAACTGCACCAAGCATTATGAATGTGGAAGTGAAGAAGGCTGAGAGACAGCATTCTCAACACCAGATAAAACATGGATTGAATGTGTGGAAACCACCTTATTATCTGAAAGCTGTAGCAGTTGATGGGCAGAGTTGAAATCAGACACCTAGTGAAAGGAGCTGTCATAGATGTAGATACTTATACACTGGTTATAGCCATTGGGATGATTCTCAATCATTCTGTTTGTTTATCTGTAGTAGAAGAATGCTGACAATTGGAGGGGATCACAGTGGAAAATCTCCATGATATATTAATTTTCACCTCTGTCCCCTGTCTTTCCATCCCCCCCAATCCCAATCCTCCCCTTTAGAGACGATTACAGGAGTCATCACTCACCTGCACCAACACAGCCATTCACCTCAGTGCAGTCACATTCTATCTTAGGCTTAGTGTCACAGTCTGGTAGATCGTCACAGACATATAACTGCAGCTGACAGAGGATATGAGAGCTTATGTCTCTGTATTGGACAATTACTGGAGATCAAGGCCCTGCTGACCTCTGTGTAGTCACCAAGCATATGGATTTGGCTGTGAGAACCCTGATAAAGATATAGAGACAGGAAAGGGAATATCAGTCAAAGATGCCAGAAGCCTAAGTGCTGACTCGAGCCAAGGCTGAGGAGTCTGTCCACATTATAAGTACTGGTTCCAGCAATTAAACATTTGGCTTCCTCCCTTGAGAAAGTGGCATCTGCCATGGAGGGCCTGGTTGGAGCAGAGGATGAGGTTTCTGTTGGATATATGTTTGTACCTGCACTCTCACCTGCTAGACATAGGTGAGAGGGAGTCGAGGGACCTCGAGCTCCCTCTAAGTGCCCTTCTCTTCCAAAAGTCAGGAAAGTGCTATTGGCTCACAGCCAGAGAAGAGGAGTGCCAGCAAATCACCTCAGGAGCCTAATCTCCGATCACTCTGCTTTTCCATTTCCCATCCACTAGCAACTCCCTCATCTCTCCAGCAGGTCACGCTAAGGAAAATGTATCTTCACCCACGTAGACATCCCTCAGCCATTGAGCTGTCTTGGCTATGACTATCAGAGGATTGCTGTCAAGGTCATTCTGAGTTCAAGGCTGGTGCAAGAGCCAGATCCCAGCCTTTGGAGATGGGACTGGCTACAGAAAATCTGCCTGGATTGACAACAGATTTTTAAAATGGGTACTAACAATCTATATGGTCATTGGGAAGTATCCCGAATGTTTCAAGAGGCCCTCACCAAAGATAAAAGGTGCCAGGCCAAGATCTGTATAGACCCAGAGGTCAACCCTAAATGCCTCAAGGCACCGTTGGTCCTCTGTGCCTATGTGCCAAAGTACAGGCTGAACTGGAATGTCTAGAGGCATGTGGCATCATAGATGCAGTACCTATTGCTGAATGGGCCACTTCAGTAGTCTCAGTCATAAACCGACAACTCAATCCATAGCTGTGGGGTTATGAGTTGACAGATACCTTATGTCACGCATAGAAAACTTGTACGCAAAGCTGGCTGAATTGACTGTGAGCCACAACAACTCCAGCTTGAGCTTGAAGGATGATCCAGGTTGCATATTACTCTAAGTACTCACAAAGGACTGTATGAGAACACTCACTCACCCTTTGGGGTCTCCATCTTGCACCATCTTTCAAAGGGTAGTGGAGAACATTCTCCAAGGGGTGCCTAGAATAACAGTCTATCTAGATGATCTTTTAATCTCAGGAACATATGGAGAGTTTGGAAGAGGTCTTCCAGCATTTTTCTGAGACTGGCATCTGGCTAAATACCTCAAGTAAAAAATCCACAATGACAGATTGTACCCTGTTGAGGAGAAGGTGAAAGCTATATAAAGGGGCTTCAAGGAACACAATGGAGTCAAAGTTTTTCCTGGGTCTCAAAAGTTACTGGTAGCAGATAGGGTCCACATAAGGAACTTCAGTGACAGTTCTCCAGGAATCGCAGGGGTTATCCTTAAAACAATGGAACCGGTATCATACATGGCCAAAACCAAGAAGATGTTTGCTCCTTTCCAAAACCATGGAAAGCAGTAGAAATGGGATCATTGGCAAAATGATTTACAAGGACCCATTATTGTAGGAGCAAGGGGGATCCCTTAATTTTGAGGGGTAGAGATATGATAATCCTTACAAGGTTCATGGGAACTCACTATTTAATCCCCCCGTGGAGCTTCCCTAAGTATCAGGCAATGACCTGCCCAGCTGGAACTCATCACCTGTGACCTTTATGAAGTAGACCCAGAGGGCCGTTTTGTGGTGCAGTGGTTATCTCCCTACCCTGGACAAAGAAACTTGGGTTCAAATCACATCTGCTCCAGAGGTGTATAATAACATCTCTGAACAGATTGTTTCGTAAATTAGGTTTTAAAAAAAATGAAGTAGACCCAAAGGGCCCTCTTGTGATGCATTGGTAGTGTTACTGCCCTGGACCAGAGAGGTCACAGTTCAAGTCCCACTTGCTCCAGAGGGATGTAATAACATCACTGAACAGTTTGATTAGAAAAGTAGGTTAATTTAAAAAAATGAAGTAGACCAAGTGGAGTTAGAGTTGGTACAACAGAAAAATCCAAAAGTATTTGTGGGAAGTGTGTTCCAGTATATTGACATGCGAGCAGAAGTTTGGACTTTCCCTTGTCGAGCCATGTTTCTGTGTCACCAGCACGAAGATGTTTTGGAAAAAAAAATGAATCAGATCCAGGGGCTCTTAGACACAGTTCCTACTCCTAGACCAAGAGGCTTGTTGACTTGGTCCCACCTGTTCCAGAGGTGAGTAATAACATTTTTCAACAGGGTGATTGGAAAAGTCGGATAAAGCCGACCCTTTGGGTCCAAAATAAAAGTAATGCAGACCCAAGGGCCCTCTTGTAGCAAAGTGGTAGTGTCCCTACCCCTGGACTGAGAGACTGGGGTTCAAGTCCTACGTGGTCCCGAGGTGTGTAATAACATCTCTCTGAACAGATCAATAAGAAAATATCCAGATGTGAAAAAAACAAAACCGACCCAGTCCAATTCTGTTTTGATTTAGGCCCTCCCCCTCTCTCCCTATCCCACCTTCACTTTTGATGGCTTGTATTGTCCATAATGGCTTTGCATGTAAATGTTGAATTGGTTACAGAGGTGTTTTAACTGGCGATGTATAGTAGTTTTACAAAAGATTCAGCCAAAAAAGAGTCATGGTGATTTTGGTGGGTGGGAGGTCACTTGGTTGTGTGTGATAACACTTCTGGGTGAAAGAAGAGAGGAAAAGGAGAAGTAGGCCCCGAGACTCTCATGGTATTGTGGTAGTGTTTCTGCCTCTGGACTGTGACACCTGGGTACAAGTCCCACCTGTTCTAGAGGTATGTAATCATGTCTCTGGACAGGTTGGTAAGAAAATATCTGGATATGAAAAGAAATAAAGCAAACCCAGTCCAACTCTATTTTGATTTACCCCTTTCCCTCTCTCTAACTTCCCCCTCATTCTTGATGGTTTGCAATGCCCATAATGCGCTTTGCTTGTAAGTATTCAATTGGCTACACAGGTGATTACTGGTGCTAGTTAAATGAAAAAAAGAAAAAAAGTCATGGTGATTTCAGTAGTAGGAAAGTCATTTTGTTGTGTGTGAAAGCACTTCGAGAAGTTTAGAAAAAAGGCAAAGCAGACCCAGTGCAGGGATTACAGTGCTTTATCTCCCCTCCTATCCATTTTGATTCAGTCCCTTTCTCTTCTCCCTACCTCCCTCTCACTTTTGATGATTTCATTGCCATTAATGGGCTTTGCATGTAAATATCTAATTGGCTACATGGATATTCTACACGTAATGGGGCCCTTGTGCAATGGTAGTGTATCTACCCCTGAGCCAGGGGATCTGGGCTTCAAGTCCCCCTGCTCCAGAAGTGTGTAATAACATCTCTGAACAGGTTGATTAGAAAAACATATTAGAAAACAAACCCAGAAGGCTCTTGTGGCACAGTGGTGGTGTTCTTACTCGTAAGCCAGGAGGCCTGGGTTCAAACCCCATCTGTTCTGAGGGGGTTAAAAACATCCCTGAACAAATGGATTAAAAAAGAGAAAAAGCAGACCCAGTGTCCAAATAGGCTTTGCAGATAAACTTCTAATTGGCTGCATGGTGATTACCGGTAGTGGTTAATAGTTTTTTTAAAATCAGTTATTTGGTTGTGGGAAAGTCTTTTGGTTGTGCGTGATAACACTTCCACTATAATAGATAAAGCAGAGTCAGAGGGCTCTTTTGGTACAGTGGTAGTGTCCCTACTTCTGAGCCAGGTGGCCAGGTTCATGTACCACCCATTCAGACATGTGTCATAGCATCCCTGAAAGAGTTAATTTTATAAAAAGCAGACTACTCAGACCCCTTGGCGTCATGGTAGCCCACAAACCCACCAACACACTAAAACTTACTCTGCCTCTCTGCTCTAAATAAGTTAGAAATTATACACGTACTTAAAGGATATTAAACTGACTACTACTGCTGGGTTGTGAGGTTTATATACTACTTGCTGCTGTGAGTTTCATGCAATTTCACGGAAGCACTATTTTGTTAGTTAAGGGTATAGTGGCCCTGTTAAAGGGTATTCAGCAAGGACATACTAATTGGGGAAACTGTTTGGTGTTCAGTAATCTATTCAGGTCCTGGGAGATGATTGGTGAGGACCTTTTAATATTTTAATCTTTCATGGAGTCTCGACGGCAGGGAGTCATTCTTCTGAATACATTACTATATTGACATTTATTCAGAGGTAGCTTTGACGTAGAAGTAGGTTTGATAAGGGTTGAAGGAGTGAGGTAGCAGTAATAGATTTGGAAGGAATGTTTTAATTTGTAATAGTAAAATGTACTACAGAACTGCAGTTTTATGAATGAATGAGAAATTTGTTATAGTAAAGAATTATGAATGTATGAAAAGGGAACGGAGTATTCAATAAATACAGAGCACTTGAGAATAGGTTAGTAAGCGAAGTATAAATGAACATAGAGTATTTTGTAAGGTGAGTGAATTAGATACCTATAACACAATATCTCACAGCAGTCATTGGTTATGTGAAAATGAACTCAGAGGGAGATGTGGGTGGGAAGCTAGAGGTCCATTTTTGCTTATTAGTTTGCTTATTCTGCCAAGTAACAGGTTGGGAATATTTTGGAAGTTAGAAGGTGAGCAAGGCAGTGTTCTCTAAGTTTGGAT